>NW_004567164.1:770731-771133 GCF_000260355.1 Condylura cristata
TGGCGTTTCCAGCCGCAATTTTCCCACGATACCACCCCGCTCCACAAGAGGACGCTCTTTGTTTCTGCCGGCGTCCTTTTGGGGCCTGAGCCTCTCCTTCCTCCTTTCACTTCTGTATCAGGAAGTGTATGCGTAGTTTGAAACATGCTGTTGCGCACCCGCACTAAATCCCTCTTGCTTCCGTGCAAGATGCGCATGCGCAAGCTCCCTACCAACTTGCACATGCGCTCTCGCGTCCACCACTTCCGGTTCCACTGGCGTTTCCAGCCACAATTTTCCCACGATACCACCCCGCTCCACGAGACGACGCTCTTTGTTTCTGCCGGCGTCCTTTTGGGGCCTGAGCCTCTCCTTCCTCGTTTCACTTCCGTATCAGGAAGTGTATGCGTATTTTGAAGCATG
>NW_004567165.1:0-503 GCF_000260355.1 Condylura cristata
GGTCCTTTCACAGAGCCCAGCTGTATCTCTTTAACTCCAGGGTTTTGCTACAGAAACTAATTTTATATGAAGAACTGAGTCTCTCCATTGCCACATCCTCCAGAAGCCCCCGAAGGGCAGATACCTAGTGACCTTGGTGAACAGGATCAGACAAGAAGGAGGGTGTGTTTCTGGAGTGAGGACCGGCTGGACTCAGACAGAGGGGTCACAACAGCATTGGAATCCCAGGCCTGGAACTCAGCCCTGGGTAGCACAGGAGGCCAGGCAGCCCTGTGACTCAGAAAATATGGGGCTCATGAAATGTCACCATCCTTGCATGGGCCACCTGGAGGGAGCTGCACCCCAAGCCTTCCAGAGCACCAAACCCAAATACACAATGAGCTCACAGGGAGGCTGATGCTCCTGGGACTGTGGCAGAGTTTCGTGTGTTTGTTTCCTAACAGTGGCTTGTGCTGGAGCAGAAAAGCCCTCTCTGAGGTCAGCAGGTACTGTGCTGGGGTCCA
>NW_004567165.1:3412-4114 GCF_000260355.1 Condylura cristata
AACTGAGAGCAACTTATTTCCAGCCACCCACTGTTTGACCAGCAGGTAGTCCCAGAGAGAATGACACTTATTTGGGGATTTCCTTTTGGGGGGAAAAAAAAAGTTTGGGAAAACTTGATGGTGATAGCATACAGAATTCTGTGGAGGAGAGCTGCTGTGGGTCTGAGCACAGCCCCGCCCACAACTGGATGCCAGCCAATGGCGTGCCAGGAGGGGCGGGTTCATGCTGGGTCATTCTCGATCATGCTGACCGATGTATGTGAGACTGGAGCCTTCCTGTCTCCAAGGAGGGCTCTGGGTATCTAAGTCCTGACCCCTCCAGGCCCTGCTCTGTTACACCCCCTTGAGATGACTGAGAGTTGGATATCTGAGATTGAAGGGGAGGCCGCTTTAAACCCAGCCTGGTCCTTCTTCCTTAGGGCCTTGGGCACAGACTTGCCAAGAGACAATTTTAGCTGCCCCACTGAGCTCCCTGAGCCCCCAGATTCTGAAGAGAATCTGAGCCCTGGTGAGTCCCACCAAGCCATCAAATCCCACTCAGTCCCACAAGCCAGGCCAAGACCCAATACCAATCTCCTGATCCCAGCTGAGCATCCCTGAGTTTCTCACAGTCCCCAACATTTCCAAGCTGTGACATCTGCATCATCTCCATGTGGGGCATCTCATCTGACTCTAGTAGGGGATCCCTGACCTGCCTGCTGC
>NW_004567165.1:15971-17503 GCF_000260355.1 Condylura cristata
ACAACATATATCACAGTGCTGTTTGTATCCTTATATGGGTTTAATGATTCCTTCTGGACATGGTAAACTCTATGGGGCAAATGCAGGTTCTTTTGGTGGTTGAACCTTGTATTATATGTGTGGAATAATGGATGAGGTGGAGGATGGAGGAGAGAAGATGAAGCATCTATATTACCTTTGATACCTTCTCCATCATGCACAACTACTCCATCTTCTGATCCAGATTTATAGCCATGATCATATTCATCTTCTTACTCTGTCATGTCTGGTTAGAACCAGAACTACTTACCTGTTGGAAAGAACTTGAATTTGTAGGCATGTTCAAAGAAGAATTCTCCTGTAAATGTGCATAATTTGGCCATGTCTTTTGTTGAACATTCCATATTTGATACCTTGATAGCATTTAAAATGTTTTATTTGTATTCAATATGTGCAAATGTGCTAGTATTACTGGCTTTCAAAAGTAAGGGAATATGGCTGTAGTTGCAATTACTACACTCTATAATTGATTTTGTTCACAAAATGGAATTCTTTCTATTAAAGTGGGTATAGTATTGCTTTGGGGGAAATATTGGTTGTGTCAAATAATGTGCATCTATTTGTTTTGTAGAAAAATGGACACTGTTGCTGGTAGATGTTCATGCTCCATAGAGTTTACCATGTCAAGAAGGAATCATTAAACCCATATAAGGATACAAACAGCACTGTGATATATGTTGTTAACATATATCACTCTATATAAGTTGTCAACATATGTCCACTCTATACCATAAGGCACATTTAGCATAAATGGACAGCCTGTTATAGGAGGCGATTTTGACAAGGTTTTTTGTGGTCAAAGTACCCAGATATGCTTTGTGCTGGTTCAAGAAATGTCCAGTAGTTCCTGGAACTGTGGTTGAGTCATTGGTCCAATTGCTGCTGTTGCTGAATCTGACGATGATGTTTTGTCTCCAAATACTCAGTGACTAGCACAAATAACAAGGAAGCAATAGCAAAAACAAGAGAGAGATGGTCTCCTTAATCGTAAAAGTTCATGTCTTTCACAGCCTTTGGATGATTGATGAGAATGTCTCTTTTTCCATCATGTCATACAAATGATCCAGGTGTGTGTGTGTGTGTGTGTGTGTGTGTGTGTGTGTTTTGGTTTTGTTTTGTTTTATTTTGTTTTTCTCCCATGGTGATGCCAAAGGTTGATAGATTTCCACTGTTTGATTGATGTTTCACTTGAGGTGCATTTCTCCTAAGTGCATGGATAGCTCTAACAATGTCCGTCCAGCTCTTATATTTGAAGTTGAACAATTCCCTTGTCTTCTTGATGCCCTTTTGCCTTTGTCCTGTGTCTGAGATTTATTCTTCTATTATGATTGGAAATGGAGGTGAGATCGGTCCCTGTAGTTTGTGTGTGTCGACTTTAGTCAAATCAAAGTTTGGGTGGATGATGTTTCCTAGTATCAGAAAGTCTTCTTCTGGGCTTGTTTTGTATACTCTTATTGTTCTCCTGGATATGGTTCTAATGTCGAATATATTTC
>NW_004567165.1:19972-22549 GCF_000260355.1 Condylura cristata
TAAATTTCTATTTTTAAAAAGGGGACTTTAGAGATTGTTGGCATTTTTATGTTCCTTAAGATGGCTCTGGTTATTCCCAGAATTTTGTCCTTCCTGATTCCTTAAACTGTGCCTCAGCATCCCAATAATTGACAATGTTCTAACCCACCCCCCAGACTTGGCCAGCTGCCCAGAAGTCAGCCGACAGCTGCCCTTCCTCAGATGAGTCCATTTGTTATTTTGCTGCCACGTCACCTCAATGACTGTGTTTTCTGATGGCATCATCAGGATTTGGGCTCTCTAATGAGATAGAAAATGGCATTTGCCATCTGACAGGACACTGAGGATGGGCATCCACATGGTGCATGGGGCAAGTGGATATGGGACCTGGAATTTCACTCTACTCTGTCTTGTTTTTTTTTTTTTTCTGTTTTCTTATTTGATAAAAAAATAAACTTGGCAGAGGAAGGATCTTTCAGTTATTTCAAAGCTTGTTTTGTGAAATGCTATGGCTCTACTCCTCATTTTACCTTTTATTTCCATAGGTATGTACGGATTTCAGAACTCTTGTATTTGACAGCTAGAAGCTAGATATATCTAGAGTTTTAATTAGAGTATCATTTTCACTATTATAGCAAAAATATAAGGCTTTTGGGTTATACACAATAGATATTTAATTGTAATTGTTTTGTGAAGAAAAAGTCAAAATGTCTTCTTTCTTTTTGTATTCGCAAATGAGCGGGAGCTGAGATACCAGCCAGAATCACAAGCCCCCTCACTAAAGTCCATCCTGAGCCCTCCATGCCCACCCACTGCCTGGTGCTCTGTGTCTGTTACGTGGGGAAAAGGACGGGCCCTCCAGGGACTTTAGACCCAGGGTAAAAATGAGAGGACCCCGAGGGCTATGCCAGGAGGTGAGGAGAGGATAACAATGAGCCTGGGGGCCACCAAGAGTCAGAGCCTGTGGCACCTTCCCAGAGACTTTGGCACTCTTTGGGATTACACCCAGCTGGTTGGGCCTCCTGAATGAGGTGTGTGGGCAGTTCCTTGAAGGTGTCCCTGGTCTCTGCTCCGGAGAGGCATAAGGGGCCACAAACTCCTGTGCGATGCCAAGAGCATTGTCCATTTGGGAGGAAGGGCATCTACAAACCCCTTGCAGTCCTCAAAGCCAAGTGAGTGCATGGGGATTCAGCTGCCCAGGCATAAAGAACTGCCCAGCCACAAGGACCACACCATCACCTGATACCTACCACCTTAGGGTTCAGGAACGACCCTAGATGGGTCCCCTCCCAGATTAGTGGGACAGCAATATCTTTCAGTCCCATGGATCTATCTCCACAGGAAGCCAGAGTTGTGAAGGGCAAACAAGGGTCATCTGTCCTGGCCAGAAGAGAGGTGAGCTGCGGGAAGCGTGTGTGACAGGCCTGTGATTTTAGGCCATCTGCGTGACTCATGGACACCATACAAAGGACTCCTGTGACCCCCCAGGTATGCTTCCTCAGGGGACTCTGCAGAAAATGGGGTCTTTCAGATCACACCCCCAGATGGGGAGATAAGAAAGTTAAACCCACAAAAGTGGAAAGGGCAGGAATTCAGGGAACAGAAACTTTACATGCAATGATCAACAAAGTAAAGCCCACTCTGAAGCAACAAAATTCAGTCACCACCAGATTGCAGATGTCTGGGGTTGGGGGGTTTCAGACCCTTGCCCCTCCTCCAATCTCTCTTTTTCTTTCCCTGGACTGGCATGAGGCAATAGCATGACTCTGTACCCTTGCTGTGCAGAGATTGTGGCTCTTGGGATAGTGACCATGGTATCCCCCATGTCACTGTGGAGAGTAAGCCTGTGGGGTGTTTCCATCTTTGTTCCACTTCAAATGTGAGAAAAAGGAGGGTTGCTGGACCAACCCAATGTGGCAGATAGAGGGAAGAGTGAAGAGTCCCCCACTGAGACACCACTGCGACATTTCTCCTTCTTTTTCAGCTGGTACCACCTACAACTGCAGCCCTGCCCTCCCCTTTTCTTCCACTCAGGCTGTGGCCACTCTCCTCACTATTTCCGCTGTTGTTGCACTACCCCTCCAGCCCGCCAGGTGGCGATCCTCTTCCCACCTTCTTGGTTTGCCCAGTGAGTTTCTCTTTCGTAGGATCTGCCCTGGCCTGGTCCCCACCTCCGCGCTTACATCATGTCACTAATCCTGATGCTGGGGCAGCTGTGGGGCCAGAAGGGGAAGAGACTCAGAAGTGAGGAGCATTTGACTCCCCAGGGTGGGAGCAAAAATGTGGATGAAGGAGAAGCCTCACAGGCAAAGCACAGCAGCTGGAGGAGCTTGAGACAATCAGAGTGAGAAGGGGAGATGTGGCCTCATTGGTAGTAACAGGGGGAGAAGGGAAGGGTGGTCTGGGCTGGGAGCAAGATGCCCATTTGCAGGGAGGCAGTGTTGGGGAAAACTGATGGTCACAGTGAAGGCCCTAAGCACATTTTTCAGGAACATGGACACAATTTGCTCTATCACTGCCTTCCGGGAACTCTAGAAAAGCGATATTTTGTCCCAGTTTCAGTTTGATTTTCTAAATTTCAGGCACAACAGGACCTGC
>NW_004567165.1:24153-25341 GCF_000260355.1 Condylura cristata
GACTTTCCTTATAATGAATGCCATTAACCTATAAACACTATTCCAAGGTACTAGATCTCATCATTAATAAAAACCTTGATAATTGATAAATTTCATAAATAGTAGTGCTTTTAATGACTTCAAAATAAACTCCCAGTATTGTAAGGAAATAATGGAAAATACAAAATTGAACATGTAGGTTCCTCCTTAGTGTACAACTGGTTAATGCACATCAATATGAAGCTAGCCACAGCCACTCAGCATGATTTCAATCCCCTGCCAACGGATGACCCTCATGGCGTGGCAGAATGCTCCTGTCATGCTGGCTGCTCCCCTCAGCAGTGTACTTATTCAATCTACCTGTTCTGCTTCCCACTCTGTCTCTGGTAAATCCTTTCACTGCCCCTGCACCTCTGGACTGTATCCCAGTTCCCCCCCCTCTCGTTATGTGTGTGTGTATCTGAGTATGTATGGGTATATATATTTAATTGGGCCTTTAAATTATTGTTAAAAGATTATCTGATGAGAATAAATGCTACAGAAAATCAGAAAGTGATTTTTAAGGATCCTTAAGTAATGAGAGCTTGACAAGCTAAGAGAAGTGATCTAGAAATTGAAACTCTCATTTTCAGCTTGTCCTTTTATACTTATAATTATTATAAAAAACTCATGAGATAAAGTACAATCTTAGTTATGAGTGTACATTACAGCATGGTTAGCTCAAAAAATAGCCATACAGCAGATTTGTATAAATGTCTCTTATTTTAGGGCTGAAACTGCAAACCTAATGAAACCTACTTCTTTTCCCCTCTCCCAACAAAAGTGATTTTCATAAAAAACAAAAACAAATCCATTTATATCTGTAAAACAAAGAAGTTGCTCTTCCCCTAGTAAAGATTGCCGGCTGGTAGTACATCATCTGAAAATATTTGCAAAATAAGTACCGGTGATTGCTATGCAAAGATTTTTAGATATAGTACTTGTCTAAACCAAATTTTTCTGGACTTTCTCTTGTGGTTCAGTGGGCTAAAGCACAGCACTGTGAGGCTATCCACAGCCACTGTGGCACAAGCTGGATCCCCACCAGTGAGCCTTCCCACATGGCATGGCCGACCTCTCCTGACGCTCACTGCTCCCCTCATCAGTGCATTTCAAGTGATCAGCTTCTTCCGCTTCCTACACTGTCTCTGGTTCCACCTCTCACTCCCT
>NW_004567165.1:26252-28324 GCF_000260355.1 Condylura cristata
ATAGATTTTTTGCTACCTGGAATCATTTACATATTATTGATGAGTATTTTTAAGATTTATTTATTTATATATTTATACAGAACCGGTGAGACGAATCCCCAGAGGTAGATTGGGAAGCAGAACAGGAAGGTTGATAAAGTTCACTCCTGAGGTGAGCAGGGTGCGAGACAGAAGAGTTCCGCTGCTCCATGTGGATCACCTCCTGGACCGGGGATTGAACTCCAGAACTTGCGATGAAGCAGCTACAGCCAGCTTACTGCGCTGCATTCTTACCCATTGTACCACCAGGGACTGATATACTTGTACAGAGAAAATGTGGGGTGCAACAGGAGGTGCCACATGTGAGAGGAGGCACCAGAGACAGTGTGAAGAGCAGAACAGTTTGATCTACTGAAACCCACAACCTAGGAGAGGAGCAAGAGATCAACTGTGTCACATTTGGACCCTGGACCCAGAGGTGATAGCGCTGAGACATCAGCCCTGGGACACCAGGAAGGCCTCTGTTTTTTCCTTACCTCAAGATGCACTTTAAAATTAAGTGCACTTTTCACAATTTGTGAGTGGCACATGAGAAGGTGTGTGCATAGATGGGTCCCCAGGATGGGAGTGACCCTGAGTCTGTGCTCTGTGTTTCAAACAACTCTCGGTGCAGTGAGAGCCAGCACAACCTTCCCACTGGCATCTCCCCTTGCTGTAAAGGGGCAGCCCTGTGTCTGAATCTCCTCACAACTCTCATCTGACTTTCCACCACTCCCCACGGCCTGCACTCAGTCACGGACCAGTGACCAGTGGCTGTTACCAGAGTTTACCGCCCCAGCTCTAAGTTAACCAGGATCACACTGTCCACCCCTCACCATCTGGAGCTTCAGGGTGTCACACTGTATGTTGACGGTGAGAAAGCACCTTGGGAGTTCCAGGAGCACATCCAGAGAGACTTATTTCTACATGCCCAGCCACCTACCACACACATGAATCCTATTAAAAAGCTGCGAAGCAGACGGCTGGCTGCAAGTGCACATTTTCACTCTTAGTGTTGTATGGCACAAAGGAAACTTGGACACCAAGACTAGCAAGAAACAGGTTTAATGCACAGGTGATCTATTGCAGATGAGCTTGCCAGGCTGAGCCTATCTGTGGGATTCGGTTATACAGACTCAGTTTCTGCAAGGTTCCAGCTAGGTTTCCATTGGCCGCTGCACAAATTACACGACTCTATACCAAGTGCCGGTCTTATGTTTGCACAACAAGGTGTAAGCAAAGGTTCAGTAGTCATGGGACACCTCAGGGCCACCCGTGGTCTAACACGTAGCAAGACACACATCAAAGACAATGTTGCACACCAGGAACTGAGCAAAAGTTGACAACTAAACTCCCCCTCCTGAGCTCAGGTCAGGAGGCGCTTCATGGTTCACTGGCACTGAATGTTCTTACAATATAGATGTCTAACAAGCTATGGCTTCAAAAGGAGTATACACTTCCAAAAATGCAAACTGCCATCTAACATTTCTATTAAGAAAAAAAAGTAAAAATACATTGTCTTCCTTCCTTTTGTAGACACATGGCTCCAGACTGGAACCCATTTGGGTCTGCAGGAGGCCCTGTGCCTGTCATCTTCCTGCTGACTGTGGAAATCTTTGCTCAGAATCCTCTGCCCCCAGGGATCAAGGACTCTGTGGACAGAGCTGGATACAGAGGTACATACCCAAAATCTTTCCAGACTTCCCGATATGGCCAGTAGGTTCTTCCAAACAGAAGAACTTCATGTCCACAATAAGGTGACACTTGGCGCAAGAGAAGAGGGGCTTACGTTAAAATTACAATACAGGGAAAATGTGAGTGATGATAGACGTGGATACATGGGCTATGGGAGTTTTGCGCTGTGTTGGAGGGGCTGGAAGTGTGGGGTCGTGATGTCAGAAGCTGTCTGCTGCTAAGTGCAGCCCTGACCACCACTGGACCGCCAGCCAATGACACACAAGGGAGGGCAGGGCCTAGCAGAAGAGCGTCTCTGTACCTCGAGCTTCACAAATTCCAGGGAACAGCCCTAGGCCGTTATCAAAGTCTTTGAAACT
>NW_004567165.1:29531-30746 GCF_000260355.1 Condylura cristata
CAGTATATTATAAAGCTCTGAAAGGGACACTGTCTGCAATTGCATATTTTTACTCCTAGCACTTCTATTTCCTCCAATATTGTTTTAAAAAATACTATAGCTTAAGTGGAATTGTATCCAGGCACAAATGTAAACTAACATATAAAAATTCCACTGACAAAACCACTAACTAATCTATTCCTTTACATAAGCCAGCATTCCCTACAGGTAAGTGGGTGTCTGCAGGAGGCTCTGGACTTGTCAACCGCCTGTGGTCCACAGAATGCTCTACACACTAAGGGTCCCGGATTCTAGGGGCAAAGCTGTGGCAACATCCCAAGCCCAAAATCGTCCACCTGCAAGAATGAGCTGGGAAAGCCTAGGGCTTCTCCCTATGCCTAGGGTACTTTCCTTTCCAACCACCATCCTTGGGCCAACAGCTTTTCCTGTCACAGTCTTTATATCCAGAATATTGGGACACTGTGGGGGTAGGGCCTTGCTGGAAAACAAATAGGAGGGAGAAAGTACTAGACCCAAACACCCTAGAGACCCAAACTTTCACGAGGGAATTGGTGGTTGAAGGTTGGGGTCAACCACTCCCTGTGACCAAGTGAAGACTCGCCCAAAGTGGGGTGCCAGCCAATGGCAGGCCAGGTTGGGCAGGATTCCATTGTGGGACTTCTGGGATGCTTCCCTGTCTCCAAGGAGATGTTCTAGCGGTTTCAAAGTCCTTTGGCTGCTGCTTGAGACTGAAAGATGTATCTGGCCATCTCCAAGGACCACACCTACCCTGGCAGCCCAACAGGGCACCAACAGGTCCTGGAGAGCAAGAGAGTGAGTTTTCCCTCAGAGGTCCCTGAGTGCCCAGAGGACTTTTTGAGACCTTACTAGCCTGTCCAAGCACTCCAGTCTCCACCAAGACCCCCAAACCATCCTGAAAACCCCAAACTCCTGATCTCCCCTAACCCCCGATACCCATTGAGCGAGCCTCTAATATACCCAACTCCAGCCAAATAGTTCAAGTCCCCCAAACACTGCCATCTTTTGTCAAATCTTGAACGTACCCAATGCACTACATATTTTTTCTTTTTCTTCCAGACAGAGATTAAAATAAGTTTTTTATACATTCCCAAGTAGAAAACTTTTTTTAAGAAACAATCTTCATCACAGGTACATACTTTAATAAGACTTAACAGAATACATTCAGATTTCATTTTAAACATAATGGCATCAATA
>NW_004567165.1:30846-31763 GCF_000260355.1 Condylura cristata
TACACTGCTGAGGGGAGCAGCGGGCGGGACTGGAGAGGTCTGCCACACCATGTGGATCACCTCCTGGGCAGGCAGGCGGAGATCGAACTCATGCGGAAGTGGCTTAAGCTTCTCAGTGCTGTGCTTTAACCCGCTGCGCCACCAGGGAGGGCCCGCAATTGCATATTTTTACGCCTAGCTCTTCTATTTCCTCCAATATTGTTTTTAAAAATACTATAGCTTAAGTGGAATTGCATCCAGGCACAAATGTAAACTAACATATAAAAATTCCACTGACAAACAAAACCACTAACTAATCTATTCCTTACATAAACCAGCATTCCCTACAGGTAACTGGGTGTCTGCAGGAGGCTCTGGAGTTGTCAACTGCCTGCGGTCCACAGAATGCTCTACACACTAAGGGTCTCGGATTCTAGGGGCAAAGCTGTGGCAACATCCCAAGCCCAAAATTGTCCACCTGCAAGAATGAGCCAGGCAAGTCTAGGGCTTCTCCCTATGCCTAGGGTACTTTCCTTTCCAACCACCCTCCTTGGGCCAACAGGTTTTCCTGTCACAAAGTCTTTATATCCAGAATATTGGGACACTGTGGGGATAGGGCCTTGCTGGAAAACAAATAGGAGGGAGAAATTACTAGACCCAAACACACTAGAGACCCAAACTTTCACGAGGGAATTGGTGGTTGAAGGGTGGGGTCAACCACTACCTGTGACCAAGTGAAGACTCGCCCAAAGTGGGGTGCCAGCCAATGGCAGGCCAGGTTGGGCAGGATTCCATTGTGGGACTTCTAGGATGCTTCACTGTCTCCAAGGAGATGTTCTGGCTGTTTCAAAGTCCTTTGGCTGCTGCTTGAGACTGAAAGATGTATCTGGCCATCTCCAAGGACCACACCTACCCTGGCAGCCCAACAGGGCACCAAC
>NW_004567165.1:31864-33764 GCF_000260355.1 Condylura cristata
GAATACAAAATCCAGTTCTGATTATTTTCATGTGAAGTTACCTATAGCTCCTGATGTTTTGTCTGCAATGCTGAATTTTTCAAGGAGGGAAACTTGTTCTTGCTTAATAGTGTTAATTCTGTGGCACAGAATTGTCTTCTTCCCACCCCCATCCAGCAGAGCTGGCACCTGCATGACATGGTGGGGGTTAACCTTCATGAAGTACCTGCAGGGCATTAAATTTGTTTACTTGGAAAGAATCAGTGTACACAGAATTGAACAGAAACATACAAGATCATACCAAGGAGGACTTGGGATAAGTGGGCTGTCACATATAAGGGGATGGAAATATTATTGTGGAGGAGGGGGAGGAATATTCAGGTGTGGTGGTTGCAGATAGCGGTGGGTACACATTTTGCAGTCCTTTCCAGAAGGATATTGTCCTTCTTGCTGTCTTCTCGGAATGTTCGTCATTTGCCCAGTCAGAATCAGATCAATTTAAATAGGACAGTAAAGCAGATTATTCACCGGTAACTTTCTGCAGAATGTATATTTAATGATACAGTAGTTTATTTTTACACCATTTTGCCTTTTCCATCTCAGTTGTAATCCCCATGGACTTTCCATCACCAAACCACCCGTGTACCATAACCATAGTCCAGTGCACTCCCTCTCCCATTTTTGATCCCATTCCCCACTCCACCGATGTGACATGTATTTGGTATAAGGTTTTTCATTGGTACTTTACCTGATGCTATGATTGAAACTTCCCAGTGTTTTTCTTTTTTATTTCTGGCTTATTTCTCTAAGCAAGATCCCTTCAAGCTCCCTCCATGTTGCTGCAAAAGCCATTTATTTATCTATTTATTTATCTATCTATTCATTCATTCATTCATTTATCTATTTATTTGTTTGTTTGTTTGTTTGTTTGTTTGTTTATTTATTTATTTATTTATGCATACAGAACTGGGGTAAAGTCTAGAGATGCAGTGGCGGTGAAGGGATTCACTAGAGGCAGAGTAGGCAGTAGAATAGGCTGACTGAAGGAGTACTCTGCTGAGGGGAGCAACGGGCAAGTCAGGAGAGGTCTGCCTCGCCATGTTGGTCACCTCTGGGTCAGGAATCAAAATCAAGCTGAAGTGGTTTTAGCTTCTTAATGCTCTGCTTTAACCCAATGCACCACCAGCGAGGGCCATTTTTTTTTTTAAGATTTATTTATTTATGCTTACAAAGTTGGAGTACAGTACGGAACTTTGGCATATGAGAAGATTCATGAGAGACATAATGGGGAGCAGAACAGGTAGATTATCAAAGAACACTGCTGAGGGTAGCAGCAGGCAAGTCAGAATAGTTTTGCCACTCCATGTTGGTCAGCTCCCTGGCGGGGAATTGAAATTATGGTACATAGGCTTCAGTGAGCTTCATAATGCGGTGCTTTAATAGGATGAGCCACCAGGGTGAGCCCGAGTTTATCTTTTTTGATTGCTGAGTAGTTGGTTGGTATTTGATGTCTTAGTTATTGTTGAATGTGTCTCTCTTCTTCTCTTCTTGTTTCTTTTTAGAATCAGATGTTATCCTGCTTGGTTTTCCTTTATAGATTGCTTGTTTCTTCTGTCTTTTCAACTTCATTATTTTTAGCATGCCTTGGATTCTTGAGAGGTTTTCTATTGTGCCTTGCTGTATTTCTCTTTTCATCTAGAAAGTCTGGTGTTCTTTTTGCACGGCTATTTTTTTTTAAAGATTTATTTATTCATTTACACAGATCTGGGGTACAGGCCAGAGATTTGGAGGGTGAGAGGACTCACCAGAGACAGAGTGGGGAGCAGGACAGGCAGATCAATGCAGTACACTGCTGAGGGGAGCAGCGGGCGGGTCAGGAGAGGTCTGCCACGCCATGTGGATCTCCTCCGGGGCAGGCTGG
>NW_004567165.1:34376-52405 GCF_000260355.1 Condylura cristata
AGATTTATCTACTCAAGTAATATTTTAAGCTCCTTTATTCTGTTTATTCACCCACTTAAGGTCTCATTTTTATTCTGCATTTTATGATTTATTTATGTAACATTTTATTTAATCTTCATTGTAATTATTAATCATGATGATTCTAAATAATTTGTTTGAAAGGCAGTTAAATGATTCCGTGTCTCCGTTATTGAATTCTGGTGATTGATCTTTTTTTGTAGTTTGTCTTTCTCCTGTAGACTTCCTTGGGTATTTGTATTTTTCCTTCTCCCCGTCACTTGTTAACTAATGCCATCTATATGTTGAGACACTGTGTGGCTGGTATTGGCCAGCACTTCCTGTCATGTTCCTTCCAGTGTGCTGTGACTGGTAGTCACCTGGATTTAGCTCTAATATGCCAATGCTCCACAAAGGTGTTGATGAGGGTATTCTCCAGTGACTCCCTCTCTCTATATACCCAGTGATACATGGGGAGTGATGTGAATCCTAACTTTCAGCTGTAGTTGGTGGATACCCTACTTGGCAGTGGTGGTCTTGCTGTTGCCTGCTTTCATCAGGTAGCATTGTGTGCCCCTGATGGCAATGGCCACATCCTGGCCTGGTTTATAAAGCAGGTAAGGTACTGTGCACTGGTAGTAAGAGCTCTGCCATAGCCCAAATTCTACAAATTTTCAGGCGCTATGTGCTGGCAATCATGTCAAGCCCTGCCTCCACTGCTTAGGTAATGACACGCTCAAGGCATACTCCTTGTTGCTTGAATCTGTAGCAGAAATCTTTATCCTCCAGGAGGCTGCACCCAGGCCCTGCCTGACTTCCCAATAGTGTTTGGGAGTTGTGTGCTGGCAGCCACACCCTAACAAGCTTCCACTCTGGCAGGGAACAGCCTCTCCAGGAAGGAGTGCTGTGGTCCAGTTTCTGGCTTTGGGTCAGCCAGGTGTTACCACAGGTGGTGCTTAGATCTGCCCTGCCCCTTAGTGTGGCAAGTAGACTTTTATCTTTTCCCAGGTCTCACCCCTGCCCACCAGGTGCCAGCCAGGGCAGATCAATTAGAAATCATATTCTTGGGACTTGCCTTAGTGCCAATGACCTCCATAAAATTAAGCTGCTGACCTTTATTCACCCTTGAATTTTTAGATGATTCCATTTTTCCCAGTTGTTTTCATGTTTTTTCTCCTGTTCTTTCCTTGGTTAAGCTGTTAGGATTTGTTGGTGGGGACAGGGAAAGAGTTCCTGGTTGATATCTCCCAATCCTTTTTTCCTCCTTTGCTCTCACATAGCTCCTGATCCATTTGGGTAGCCAAGGTTGTGCATAATGCCTGAGGCCTGACTTCAGTTTGCTGTAATTAGTCCCTTTTTATCATATCAATTAGAATTGTTGACCCCAGTGACCTCACACTCATATGATGTTTCTTTATTGAAGTTAGTTGTTTTTGCATTACTGATGATGAATTAAGAGAAGGTCCAAACATCCTTTGATGCCTGTTACCAGAGTCCTACCCCAAAATCATCAGAATATTCCAAATACACTGTTGTGTGGGGTGATTTTGTGTTAGGAACCATTTTTGTTCAGCCACCTATCTTTCTCCCATAAACAAAGCTGTTTCAGGAGCTCAAGATACAGGTGGGAGTGCCATTCTAGAGTGAAATTATGGAACTAAAAACATGTTAATATGTTTTTTGTACAGATGATAGTATGAAGAAAGAATGCGCTTTACAAGCTAAATGTGCAGCATTTCCTGGACCTTCAGAAAAGTGAAAGGTGGGCGGGGGCCAGAATGAGGTCAGATGCTGGTCTTGGGCAGGGTCAGACATGGAGAGAAGCAACTCTGCAGAGGCCCCACGTGGCTAGAGGATGTGGCAGAGTGAAGTTAATCTTGCCCATGACGGATGCAGAGGAGAGCAGGGCAGGGAAGGCTATGAGAAGGGGTGGCAGGTTATTTCTGAGCATAGCAGGAACATGGAAGGGTATTATACCACAGAATGAATGGCCTGGTTGATACTTTCACACTAAGACTTCTGGGGGAGGGTAGATCTCTGTGGAAGCTGGGAAATATCCAGTCAGGAACTTCAGTCCTGGCCCAGGTACTTGTCCCGCCAGCCTGGGCATCCTCACTGCCCGTTTTGCAGGACTGAAAGAGAAGATGTTTTTGTAGGGATTTCCCAGGCCTTGAATGTTGAGACAGGTGGTGTGCACAGACACAGACAGGGAAGGGGACTCCCTGGCTGCTGGAGGCTGAGCAGCAGCTGCTGACACTGGAGGAGCTGGGAAAGGGCGGGAGATCTACCCTTATAATGGGGACATGCAGTGTCACCCTGGTGGCCTAAGGAAGGCTCAGAACTGTCACTTCTGTGACCCGAGTTGTATCCTTGATTAGAGCGCTTACCAGAAGGTGCAGGTGACCACTTCTGTCTCCCCCTCAACACTGGATTTCTGTTAATTTAACAGTTTTACTCCCCAGTCTTTGGTTGGGGAATCCTCTCATCCACAAACTCTGGATCTTATCCCAGTTCTTGTATGCATAAGTGAAATAATAATAGCAACAACAACAACAACAACAATAATAATAATAACAATAATAATAGTAATAATAATAATAATAATAATAAATATATGTGGCCATGTAATGCCTGAGATGCTGACTGACACACCCATGTGGAAGCAAGTGTTTCTCCAGAGCTGGAGTTCTAGGGACATGTAGACAAAAATTAGCCATTTTGAAGTCATCAGTTTACAGAGATGCTGAATCCATGGAAAGGCTTAGCCCAGTCAAGGACAAGAGAAAGGGAGCCACACACAAGCAGTTTTGAGAGAGAAGCTGGAATGCAAATTTCTGCCTGCAGCTGACACAGGAGAGGCTGTAACCCAGCTGTGGACAGGGTCCAGGTCACAGAGAGCAGAGTGTGAAGGGAAAAGCAGAGCTTCTCGGGGCTTCCATAGATCCGGATCTCCAAAGGAAAGCCAGCCCCGTCTTCCTCTTCTCCCCATCCTCCTGATGAGAGACTGCTCAATAATATTATCTCCTTTCCCTGGCTGCTTAGTCCAACATCCTTGAGCCAGACTTCTGAGCTCTGGGGACTATGCTGGGCTCTACGTATTGGCCTAAGCTGCTTGTGTGAGTCAGTTTTCAGCTGATGCTATACAGGTATTATCAGGGAAATCCTGAGGGTGAAAGGAAAGCCTGTAGCCTGAGTAGCAAAAGAAACTGTACTATTGACATGAAACCCAGCATTTTCAGATACCACAGAAAATTCCTGGCAAGGCTCAGGTCGCAGCAGATGGACTGTCCTTTGCCCACCAGCACCTCACCCTCACTTGTTGCACAACAGGGAGATATTCTAGGCCAGAAAACTAGGATGGAGCTGACCAGCCCCACCCCAGCCACTGCACTGCCATCGGTGAGGTCAGAGTGTGTCCACAGAGCAGTATTGTGTATGGCGGGTAGTATGTTGGTCACATACCCCTTGGTGTCATGCTGACAACTATCAGTTGGCAGATGACCACACTCAGCTCATTAGCAGAGCACTAAATATTAAAATGTGAAGAAGGGACTGTGAAGTCTTCTGCTCACAGCATTCTGTAGTGTGAGTGTCAGTGGATTCTGTAGCACCGTTTGGATAGATATCAGAGACTAAGGGGGTGACTCTATTAAAAGATGTTTAAAAGCCAGAAACTAGTGCAGGTTTTCTCACGAGAAATGAAAAACCCTTGGATAAATTCTATAGGTTTTTGTTCATGGGTAAATTGCAATTTCTACCATGTTATATGGCTAAACCTCTTTGTGCTTCTTTTTTGTTCAGGCTGCAACCACCTCAGGATTTTAAGTCCAACTGGGGCTGCTGCCCCTGGCTCTGACCCCACAGGGGTCACTGCAAGGACACAGCCAAAGCCTATCCAAGCCCTGCCTGGGTTGGCTGTGTCCTCAGGAGCCAGGAAGATTCCAGTCACCTGTGGAATCGACAGAGCAGGAGTGATTTGGTGTGTTCTTTAAAATTTGTTTACTTACTGATTTGTTTATTGATTTCTTTGTTATTGAGTTATTGATTTAGTTTTTGCTTTTTTCCTGTTTTTCCTTTATTATATTAATTTTCTTATGCTTTTAACTTTATTTTTGGATTTCTCTTTTATTATTGATTTTTTTTAATTTTTAGTTATCTCAGATTTTTTTCATTATGTCTTTCCCTTTTTTTCATTTTATTATTTTTTTCTTCTCTGTTATTTTTTTTTATTTGTTGTCTTCTTTATTATACTTGTAAGTGTCTAAATGTTTGTTCCTTTTGTGTTCTTTTTGTTTCATGTGTGTTTTATTTCTAACTTATTTGTAAGATTCTAATTGGTTTGTTTCTTATTTTTAATTTTATATCATTTTAAGATTTTAGTTGTGATTTTTAAATTAGTCTTTAGTTAATATTAATATTAATTTAGTATTATTATTTAACATTTGCATCAGAAGTAAGCCTGGTATATTTAGAATAGCTTGTAGAGTTAACAATGATAGCATTTTGTTAGCTTAGTGAGTAGTTTTTGTTAGGATTCTAGAGCAGTTTGCTCAGGACCAGTGTGTGTAGTGAAGCCAGCCCCAGTCATTATGTTCCGCACTAGAAAGAACTTAAAATTTAAAAACTGTGAAGTGCTCAAGACGCTGGGGAAGGGCGCCCATGCCACAGTCAAGCTCGCCCGGCACAAGCTCACAGGCACGCTGGTGGCTATAAAGATCATCAAGCGCAAGAGCTTCAAGCACAAGAGCTGCGTGTCGCCAGAGCAGGAGGTGCTTAGCCTGAAGGTGCTCAACCACCCGCACATTGTCCAGCTCTTCCAGGTGGTGCAAAGGAGAAGAAATCTGCTGCTGGTGATGGAATATATGGAGGGCGGTGATCTGCTGGGCTACCTGCGGGTGCACGGGCGCCTGTTGGAGTGTGAAGCCCGGGAAAGTTCTGTCAGATCTTGTCGGCACTGTATCACTGCCATGCAAAGGGCATCGCACACTGGGATCTGAAGCCTGACAACTTGCTGTTGGACCATCAAGGGAACGTTAAGCTGGCAGACTCGGGCAGTTCTCTGACCAACTGCTCACCACATACTGCGTCACCCAGGGGTACACTGCCCCAGAGATGTACCTTCACCAGCCTTACTATGGCCCTGAAGTGGATATTTGGAGCCTCGGGGTTGTGTTGTCAAATGGTGACAGGGTCACTGCCGTTTCTGGGTAAGAACTTCTGGGAGATTGGGGAGCGCACAGTAAGTGGCAATTTTTACATGCCCCACTACCTGTCCACACAGTGCCAGGACCTATTAAGCAGGATGATGGCGCTTGACCCCCCAAAAAGGGGCAATATCAACACAATCATTGGGTATCCTTGGGTGAAAAGAGTAAGGAACTCCTGTCCCTCAGGGAGCACCCCCTCGACCATGTTGACCTGGCCATGATAGAGCACATGGTGTCTCTCGGGTTTAAATGGGATCAGGTACACAGAGCAGTGGCTGAGCAGAGGTATGATTACATCATGGGCACCTACTTAATACTCTGCTCCGCAAAGCAGGAGGAAGAGGAGAAGATGCGGGGACAGGCCATCGTGGGGGAGTCCTCCCATTCCTCTTGGTCTGAATGTGCGGTCCTTCCAGGGAATGCACCTACCAGCCTGTCCTTTCTGGGAAAAAATCTCTTCAAATAAAACCCTGTGTCCCGTGGATACAGTTCTGCAACCAGAAGGGACTTGGTAAAATGCAGAGCAGAGTCAGGTCCAGACCAGAGCACAAGACTAGCTCCTTTCCTGTTCCTCTATTGGAATACCCCAGGGAACACAAGCACCCCTCTGTTCCAGTACCTGAGATGAATGAACAAGGGAGCACAAGACCAAGTCTGTGCCAAGCCTCTAGCTGTAGGTCCCCGGAGAGCCCGAGACCACCTCCAAGTCAGCGACCCAGTTGGAGCCCAGGGAACACGACTTCAGAGAGCATGAGAACACCTCCATGCCAGCCCCCAAATCGGAGGACCCCGGGGAGCACAGATCTACCTCAGTGCCTTCCAACCATCAGGACAAACACGGGGCTCCTGTGATGACCTCCATTCCAGCTTCAGAAATGCAGAATCCCGTGAAGTATGAGGCAACCTCTATGCCATCACTCCAAATGGAGGACCGCAAGTTGCAGGAGAACACCTCTGTGCCATCTGCCCAGCTGGGGTTTCCTGGGGAGTTTGAGAACACCTCCTTGCCATCTGGAGGACCCCGGGAAGCCCGAGACTACCTCTGAGACAGGACCCCAGCTGGAGGACCACTGGGCACCAGAGACAACCTCTGAGACAGGCTCCCAGCTGGAAGTCCACAGGGAGCCCGAGGTTACCTCTGAGACAGGCTCCCAGCTGGAGGACCACGGGGGGGCCCAACACTAGCTCTGAGACTGGCTGTCAGCTTGAAGACCCCAGGGAGCCCAAAACTGCCTCCGAGACAGGTACCCAGATGGAGGGCCACAGGGCGCCCAAGACTACCTCTGAGACAGGTCCAAAGCTGGAGGACCACAGGGAGCCCGAGACAAACTCTGAGACTGGCCTCCAGCTGGAAGACTACGCAGACCCTGAGAAAACTCCTGTGCCAGGGCCCAACTCCGAGTTCCATCCGGTGCATGGGATTACATCTCGGGCAGCACCCCAGCTACAGGAAAGCCAGGAGCACAAGTCCATCTCCATGGTGTCCCCCCACCTTGAGGACACTCGGTAGAACATGACCACCACCAGGCCAGTGCCCCAGCAGGAGGTGCATGTGGAAAACTTAAACAAAACCTGCAGCCCAGCGCCCCAGCCAACCAGGATGACACAGGCACCTCCCCGACAACGTGTATGGCACTGCGTCTTCTGGAGTAGTGCAGTAACACCAGAGAGCAGAGTTTCATATGATGAAAACTTGAAGACTCTAGACTCTCCCTGCACTCCTAGGCAAGGCGTGAAGGCCAGAGGTCGGCATATACTGAACATCGTGCTACGAGCGTGCTGTTGCTGTACCCATGGTGAAGCCACCTAGTGCCTTTGGTGAACTGCAGCAGACCAGCAGGAAGGTGCCTGGAGAGTGGACAGGTGCTGGGTGCAGACATAGGGTCCAGTGCACAGGAGAGTAGGTGTTCCTCAGCATAGAGAGGGAGCCCTCTGCCCGCAGGTCACCGATCGCCCCCGGAAAGCCGAACTCTCCAGGGGCTGATGCATAAGGGCCCACCCTCATCACCGGGGGCCACAGCATGATCCCTGCCTCTGTGCTTTTGTCCTGAATACCCGGCTTCTGCTTCGTCCACTTTTCCAAACCTGGTGTGCTAGCCATGGCATGGTCCACTTGTTGGGGTGTGTCTACACTCTGCCTAACCCGCTGGCCAATCCCTGAGTGGGACTGAGAGTTTCCGTGGCCTGAAAAGGAACTGAGCCTTTGGTTATAGCCAGTAGCTAGGTGGGAAAATTCAGTCTCAGAGTAGGAAGCCAGGGTAGCCTGGGTGGGCATCAGGGCTGGGGTGGTGTCTCTGTCACCCACTAGGGTACAACTTAGAAGATGCCGCTTAAGGAATGGTGACCAGCATTGCCTCTCACCGTGCAATGGTGCCACAGGCAGGAGCTCACCCGACACAGCAGACCTCAGACACTGGGTAAGCCGCCAACTGGCCCACCACACCCACCGAGGCTTGGCATTGGAGCTCAGGCTTCTCTCATTGGCTCCTCTTCTAAACCAAATTTACAAAAAAATGCCCTGAGAACACCTGCTGCTGTGTAGCCTAGGGACACATTCTGTAAGCACACCTTCCCTGTGGGTGCTGGCCCCTCCCAGCTAGGACCTTTGTCTGGACTCTGGGGAAAAAAGGTGGTCACAGTTCACCTTCTCTTTGACTCTCTTTCTGAGAACCCGACATCCTGGCCTTTCCAGAGCCGTAGGCAGGACTTCTGAAGGTGCCCACCACAGGCCTGTAGACAGCGATCAGCACCTTGACTTTGCTTCTGTGTCTGCCTGTCCGAGCAACCATTTGTGCCTCTGGAACAGCCTCTCACAGATCAGCACCTCCCCTGGTCTGCTGAATCCCAGACCCAGGAGAAGTGGGATGAAGCAATTTCTGAGCTGGAATGGCTGTGGGGACCAGTCCGACTGTTGAGGAAGCCAGGCTGGGCCACGGTGTGTGCAAGTGTGCTGAGATGCATTGTCTCATTCCAAGCCCTGGGTGGTAGGAACATCTGAGACAGACTTGAGCAGTGTCATTGTGCACACGGGTCCATCCTGATGAACAGGCTGAGATCACATTCCTGAGCTGGGGGCAGCATTAAGATGCCACCATGGCAGGTGTTTTTCACATAGATGAACCTGAAATGCCTTTGGCCTGACCAGGAGCAAAATCTCAGCTCATTGTGCTGCTGCCACCTGACCCCAACATGGGGAGACCCACACTCCAGCACTGCCCGCCCATCCTCTGCACCACTCCTTTCTGTGCCGAGTCAGGCCATTTCTGGTTTCTCATCCCAGTGGGCCTGCAATAGCCCAGGTCTGACTAACACCCTGCACCCTTGTATTACCCCTCGCCCTTGTGCCACCCCCTACTCTGGTGTCACCTTACAACCCTGGTGCATCCCAATATTAGTGCTGCCCCCAACCCTTGCTCTGATCCCAGCACCACTCCATCTTTGTGTCCACAGTGCAGCATTTCTAGTTCTTCAGCCAGTGGCCCAAGTTCCTGGGCCTGGCTTGACTCACTTAGATTCACATTGCCTATCACTCGTGTCACCACAAGTGAGATTTCTTTGTTTTTAAGGCTGGGAGTCTATCTTCCCCATGTTTCCACCCTCATATGATACCTAGGGTTGTTGTGGTGTGCTCTCATGCCTGAGGTGCTGCAGGCTGTGCAGTGCAATGGCCCTGGGGTGCTCTGGGTGTGGGGTGGATTGGCCCTGGAGTCTCTGTTTATGGGGTCCTTCGGATCTGAGGTGCTCCTTGTCTTGGGATGCTCCACACCTGGGGTGTTCTGGGCAGTTGTTGGGGTGGATTCTCCATCCCTGGGTTGTTCCCACTCTAGGTCTCTTATGACAGGGAGGGTATTTTTGGCAACACAGTGGCTTGCCTCTTTTGTCATGTGCACAAAGCCTGAATTTCAGGTCGTGGGGTTCTTTGAGGCTTCGTTTCTGAAGGCCTTAGCTGCTCTCCCCATCGTCCACACCATTTCACAGGTCCGAGGGAGAAGATACCAATTCCACTGTCCTCCTAGTCACTCATTGCTCTTAACCAACATAGGGCTGTCTCGGGTGCCTTAAGGTCTAGACCCCATTTCCTGGGAATGGGTGGTGTCTAGGTTCTGCGGGACTCTTGGAAGTGTCCAGGGTCCTGGGCCTGATTTCTTTTCTAGGCCTGATTTTGAAGGAGCTTTTGGCTCTTGATTGGCAGGAGGAAACTCTAGCTTGTACTGTGAGTCCTTTAGCATCTGTATGGTCTCTCAGGCCATTGGATGCCTTTTCACTCGCTTGCTGTACCCTGCCATTGGCAGCCTTAGCTGACACTCCTCTGTGCAAAATTTACATTTAGCTCAAACCCCTGTGGGTGAGGCTGCCCGGGATGGTTTCTCCAGGGTTTCTCAGAATCTTCTAGGTCACAGGATGATGCTTGCCTCTGACCAAGTTAGAACTATCATGTGTGCTTTAGCAGAATAGTTAACCACCGTGGCATGCTTTAAGCATCAGGCAATGTGTGTGGAGAGGTTTAACTCAGCTTTATTTACAATTGTGAGCAACTTGAAACCATCTATCGTTTACTATAGGAGAATAATTACTACATTAACAGGCTAGGGCCTCCCTGGAGGCCTCAGGGTGAGTCTCAGGCTTCACCACTGAAACCTGAGTCCACCCCTGGGCAGGGTACAGTAGAACCCTTCTTCCTGCACTCTTAGCAATAAATCTGCATGTACTGCTCCCCACTATGTCTCAGGAACCACCTTATTCCCATACTTCAGGCCTACATCCCATTTCTTCCATATAAAATAAATAAAAATTAAGTACTTACCAGTTACAAACTGGCAACTGTGTGACTGCTCTAACAGGTCTTCTCTATGTGACATGCTCAGAATATCAAATCATATAAACGATATGAAATCCGGAGTCTGAACCCTGTGGATGCCCACAGTTGTCATCTTTCTTCTCTGTTGTCTTAGGCATAAGGTGATAATGAGATACCTAAATCATCACAAATGGTCTTTACCCAGGTGCAGGAGCATAACTTTACATTATTCTCTCTTCAGAGAGATTCCGGATCATGGAGATGAAGAGAAGAGTCAGACCCTTAGGGAGCAAGGTCTGTGGAGACAATGTGGTGGGGTGTTGCAGGTGGCCAAATTCCAAGCCCTGGGCTTGAGAGGAGGGTTTCAATGGCTGAATGAGGGTGCTTGTTGGAGGGGCGGGATCCCTTGGGGGAGAGGATATCAAGAAAGCAACAAAAGAGAGCCCCAGATCTGCCCAGTTTATTTTCAGATGGGATTAGGAGTCCCCTAGGAATCTACTTTCATGTGAGCCGAAGTTTCAGCCAGTGACCACCAGATTCAACCCAGAGGATGCAAATTGCGTGTAGCCCGTTTCAGCCTGTGACAGGAGTTGGCACGTTTCTTCCCAATACAGTGAAATATGGGTCTGTATTTGTGGAGGACAGAGGAGTCAGGTGGGGGCATAGGAGTTGGCTGTGGGTGGGGCTGTGGTGTGTGTGGGCGCTCTGATCCACTGATGTGAAGCTTATCACAGAGCTTTGAATGGGCTAGTGAAAAAATGGGGGTGAATGAAAGATGGGGGTTCTTTACTGTGTGGGTTTTCTTTGGGAGGAATTTGCCTTTGGTTAACAAGGTATCGAAACAGCAACAGAAAAACAATGAAAGAGTTAAAAGTGGAGAAAAACTGAGAAAGTTCTAGGTATATCTTTTGATGGAGGATTTACCACTAAAATCTGCAAATGTTTTCCTGCCGGGGTCACAGATTGCATGTGCCCTGCGGGCCTCCATGCTCCAACGAGCAGGGGTCAGTGAGCCCTGGGTAGAGTGAGTAGCTTTTCACCCATAGGGAAATCAAGGACAAAGAGCTGATGCAGGTCTGAGCACATTGGTGTGCCCATGGCGGGGGGGAAGGAGGGAGGTGGGCAGAAGGCAAATTCAGGAGGAGGGAGGGCAGGGGGTGTGTTCAAGGGTGAAAGGGAGGAGCCTGGATACAAGGGAAAGGGGAAGGTACAGGAGGGAGAAGGGGAGTGGGAAGGAGGCAAGAAGAGAGAAGCAAGGAAAGAGAAGGCGGAGTGCTCCCCTGGGGGCATAAGTAGTAGTTTCTGGGACAGGGGTCTCTTCTAACAGACCTCACGTCCTTGTCCAAAGTGGCATGAGGAGAGCAGTTGGTGCACCCAAAGGGCAGGCTCAGCCCCACCTGTATCCTGATGGTGGAGACACAGACATAGGACAGGCCCCAGTGACCCTCTCTGCCCTCACGCCTCTGCGTAGTCTCCACATGGTGAGGCTGTCTGGACCGGTGTGAAGTTTTGGTGCTGTATTTCACTTGGACCTATCTGTGCAGTAAGAATATGGGCCCAGGAGCCACTATACACCGGTCTCCCCAGACCTCGAAAAGTGCATGCTCAGGAGCTTCCCTTCCCAGGTCTCCTCCAGTGAGAAAGAGGTGCTGTCACTCACGTCAGTGAAGTGGCTACATAGGCCGCCCTCCTTTGGGCTCTCACATCCAGTAATCCCACCACCTAGCAGGTGCCACCTCTGGCTTCCCAAACAGTACTGAGCACACAGGTGTGTGTCCTTGGCCCAGGGAGGACGGGCTTCTCCTGGGCATCCAGAAACGAGATAGTGGCTGTGGGAGCAGCATTGTCCCAAGGAGGGAGACCAAGGGTCAGGTTCCTGGCCTCCTATGTCCTGCTTCTTACATGTGCTTGTCAGCCACGAGTGGGCCCAAGCACTTGACAGGATGCATTGAGAACATTGTTGTCCAGCCCAGTCTAGCTGCTGTGAACCGGAGGGAGGGTCCAGGGACATCTGAGTTTCTCGCAGGCTGTCGTTAGTGTCTCCCATCCCCACCCCAGCCTGTTGCTCCTGTGAGACCCCTCTCCAACAGCAGGTTCCTCATGCTTTGCAGGATACCTTGGCCTGTTTGGTTCACTGCCCGATAGAGCTCGAGTCACCCTCGGATCTGTCTTCATGGGAATTAAAGTCAAGGGTAAGTTAGGGGTGCGAAGCAGCCACCTTGGTTCACCTCAATACTGGGGCCAGGAATCCAGCCTCACACTCCTTGATTGGCTCCAGGTGTCTGGTGTCCCTTGTGCCACACACTCGCAAGTGCACAGTACAGTACCCTCCTGTGGCCACAGGGGGCAGGGCAAGTTGAGCCAGCCTGATTTTCCTGACTGGATGAGGACCCCTTCAGGACAATGGTATGTCCAGCTAAAAAGCTGCAAGTGTCAACTCCCTCGTGGTGTGCTTCTCGTGAGGCTTGGATCTCTCGAGGAGCCAGCACCCTTGGGTGTCTCAGGTTCCAGTGTCCCAGTCCAAACAGCCAAGGCTTCAGAGTCCCCACATTACTGGCCTCAGGGTGAGGAGTATTCTGAGCCCTGCCTTCTTGAAAAGTGGCAGGTGTCAGTTTCCTTCAAGATCAGGAGCCAGAAAACACTCACTGCAGTCTACCCAGAAAAAGTGAGGTCTAGCTAAGTACTGTGTCTCCTCATTTGCCACCTAGGTCACACCTCGGTCCTAGGTCATACCTCGGTCCTTAAGTGACAAACTGTAGCAGCCTCCTTTCAAGACCCCACAGCACCCGACACTTAAGGCTCACCCCTATCTTACCAAATCTGTTAACCCATCTTACCAAATCTGGAAAACAACCCCCTTCATAAAGGGCTGTCAGCATATGGCTTTTTTCCTACTTCCTCTCCAGTCACTTCATGTGTTATTCCACACAAATTGCAGTGCACGCCCTCCTCCAGGAAGCCTGCAGGTGTGGAACAATAAAAGCGGTCTAGCTTGGTGTCTGCCCCTATTTGTCACCTGCTGTCTCTGCCCACAGAGTTTGTAAAACCGTGAACTACGTTGATGCCTCTTGTTCACCGTTGGTCCCCTGGACATTATAAACCCGTCTCATTTCTTGGCTAAACAATGAGGTGTGAGTTGAGTAGATTGGTAGCTGGATGTTTCCCTCTTCAATAAACATGTTCAGAAGTGAACCTTCTCATTCCGTCAGCATTGGACTCACTTGTGTGTGCCTGAGCTTCGCCAATCTTTGGTCGGTCAGACCTCCTGTTTCTTGCTGTGTGGGGTGACGAGTCCAGGGCCCATCTACATGTTTAGTGAGCTGTAAGCATCCTCACTCACTTGCTTTGCCTCCTCTATATATTCTTCATTGCAGAGTCTTTCAGCCATTTGGCCATTTTGTGTTTAATTGAGTTCAGAGAACTAATATATTTTAAATACAAGCTAATTATCGTCTCTGTGATTTATTATTCTGTCAGTCTGTAGCTTGTCTTTTCATTGACCTATGTCAAAATTAAACGTGTTTATTTTGACATCCACCTTTTTTAAATTGTTCTTTTGTGGATTTTTCTTTTGGTGGTACCAAGCAATCTCATTTTAGATCAAGTACATAAAGTTTTTCTGTTTTCTATCAAATAATTTATATTTTTTGTTACATTTGAGTCTAGTCCATTGTGAGTCAATATTTTTACATACTGCAATTTCTTGATCAAATTTCATGTTGCATATTGTAAGGGAGAATAGTTTATTAGCTCATTTTACCTACCAAACAAAAGACAGCACTTCACCTTGAAAATGTATCCATTATCTTTTCTACCTCTCTGCCTACTTTTGGATGTGTCATCCTCTGCAACAATCTTTCAGTTGTGAGGCTGGGGACCATCCATATGGAGCAACCAGGAGCTCACTGATACCCAGTCTTTGTCTCCCCTCTGCCTGTCTGCTTGTTTAGCAGGGCTGGTTTCAGCCTGTCAGATACATCTCAGGCTCCAAGGTCCTTTGTCCATTTGCCTGAATCAACAGGAATCTGCCAGGCCTTGTATGGCAACAACATACATATCTTATTGAGAATAACTTGTTGAAAAATGTGTATTCCCCTCTCACAGAAGTATGCTTATACTTTTATACATTTTCACTAGCTGGATTTCAAGTGTCAGTTAAACAGAAGTGGGAGACGATTGAAGCGTTCAGTTTATGTATAAAATAACTTGGTATTTATGTTCTGTAATTTTTAATCCCTCTTTTACACAAACATATTGCTACTGATGTAGATCTTGAGGAAATTTTACATATTAAGACTTTATCTCCCTTTAGAGATGAAGTCATGATTGAGCTTGAATCCCTCAGTGCTCCTCTAGTTAGTCTCAAACAATGAGATCTGTTTCATAATAACAGAACATGTGAAACTCTTATGTGGCTGGCGGTGTAACATTTATGACAGACAGCACATGACATTTATAATTTGAAGCATTTTGACTTATTGCCTAAAACACAGTTAATTATTAGGGGTGAAAGATTCTCTATTTGAATCTTTCCCTGAAGAAGAATGAGAACATATTCACATGTAAAGAATGAACAGGACAACTCAACGCACTGCTCTTTAGGATGATTTTGTCTCAGAAAATTTTAAAGTCAGACACCAGTGTTGTTCTTATAGAAAAACTTGCTTTAGAATTTCAGGGTACAGTTTTGAGTGCAATTCTGAAAGCATATGAGTGTGATTTAGGTGCAGAAGCAACTGAATAGGGAGAAGAGAATGTGGATGAAGCTACATGTGTAGCATTAGCTTGGATTTTATCACAGTGGCCAGTGGGCATCCTCTGATGAGCTCAGATGTTCATCAAGGGCAGAGCAGATACAGGGGGGGGGGGCAGGGACTGTGGGAGAATAAGATCAAAGGCCCCACGTGGTTATGGGTTGTGGCAGAGAGAAGGGCAGCTTGCCCAGGATGGACAGACCTGGGGAGGAAGGGCTGGTTTGGGCAAGGCCCAGAAGAGGAAGGACACGGGGCACTTTGAGAATGGGTTTCAGTTCCGTTTCAAGCATCACATGGCCATGAGAGGGTTTCAGGTACAGAATGAATGACTTGATTATGCTTCACCATAAGACTGTTGGGGGAGAGCAAGTGTCTAAGGAAGGAGGGAAGTGACCAGTCAGGAGATGAAGTCCTGGCCAGTGAATTACCCTGTGCAAGCTGGGCAGGCTAGTGCTACTTCTGGAGGAAAGAAAGCAAAGTGCAGCATGTTTGGACTTCCCAGGCTTTCAATAATGAGACGGGCAGTGTGCACGGGGGCAGATAAGGCCAGAGGATCTCAGGCTGGCGGAGGCTGAGCAACAGCTACTGCCACTGGAGGAACTTGTTGGGGGATGGAGATTTATGGCTTCAACGTGGCCATGTGAAGATTTCCTGATGCCCATGGGTGAAGGCTCATCACTCACACTAATGTGGCCTCAGTTGGATCCCTGGACAGGGGTGAACCTCAGGGAACAGTAGATTTCTGCTGTCTCCCCACTGCTCCTCTAATGGTGTATCTCTCTGTCCTGCTCCCTCCTCTGTCTCTGGGGACAGAGCCAACCCCTGGACTCTACCCCAGTTCCTGTATGTATAAACACCTCTGTGATCTCCAGGAGCACATCCTCAGTGGTTATTTACATGTGCCAGGGCACGTATGCCACCCTGCCAGCTCTGTTTAGTTGATGATGGAACTTGACCCCAGAGATAGGGCGATCTACATCGCCAAAAATTCTGTGCCCTAGGTGCACATGAAGAAGGTGTGCCTATTGTCCCACAAGCCATCCCATGACTACTGAGACCAGACGGTGGCCAACGCCGTGGCTGCTCTGAGCTTTCAGAGCGATCATATGAACAGTTCATGGTGGAGCTGAGATTCAGTTTTGTCTGGGGCCAACTTAATACTTCACTCTAGAATGCAGGAGGAGGATGAGTGACAGGGACGTGCAGTCTTTGGGGAGCCCTCCATGGCCACTGCTCACAACTGTGAGGGTCCGTCCAGTGATTGAACCCTTCAGACCAATATTTCTGGGAAGAAAACTCATGTCACACATTTCCTGAGGACCCAAGAGTTTGACCAGGAGAGGTATAGTGATTCCTCATTAGCTGGCGTCGGGTACAACCTGCAGAACAAGATGACCTCCATGCCAGCCTCCAAGCTGGAGGTGCCCAGGCATAATTAGATTACCTCTATGACAGCCGCCCATCTGGCCGGGCCCTGGGAAAATTGCATTGCCTCCTTGCTAGCCTACTTACCACAGGATTTCCGGGAACACGAGAACACCTCCAGGCTAGACCCCAGCAAGAGGATCACAAGGACAGCAGGACTAAAACCTTCATTCCAGCCACCAACCAAGAAACTCAACCCTGAGACCTTCCCCAGGACCTGGCTTGTACCTTCTCTTTGTAACATTGCGGGAACCCCGGAGGACAGAGTCCCATATTTAGAGAAAGTAAGGAGTCCAGATTCTTCCTGTGGTACCAGCCAAAGGGAATGCAGAGCTTGGGAGATACTGATCATAGTCTTATAGTTGTTTCTGCCCACCACTCCGGAAACACCAGCACCATAGTAACAACACCCATGCAATGCAGAACTGAGGCTGTCAGCACCACACCCTCCAGAAATTTCCCAAGGGCAGACACCTAGTGACCTTGGTGAACAGCAGTAGGCCAGAGGGTGTGCTGCTGTAGGGTAGATGGGCTGGGCACAGACAGAGGGGCTGGGGCAGTAGGAGACACCCAGGCCTGGGGCTCAGATATTTGGGGAGCACAAGAAGTCAGGCAGGTCTGAGGACCAGATAGCATGGTGCTCATGAAATGCCTGTATTCTTTCATAGGCCACCAGCAGGAGCCACACCCCAATCCTTCCCTGCATCCATCACAAATACCATCTGAGCTCACAGGTGACTGGTGCACTTTGAACAAAAGATCCCCATGGAGACTTCCGGGAAGATGGTGGCAGAGTAAAGACGCCGAGATCACCTCGTCCAAGCATAGGAATTGAGGACTGAAAACGGACTATAGACTCACTTACTGCAAGTTCAACCCAAACGAAAACACCCTGGACTCACTAGAAGGTAGATAACTGAGGGGGAATCTGCGATTGGGGAGTTCCCAGAAAGGAGCTCCCAGGAAAATCCGGGTCCCTGGAAGTTCCACGGGCTGCAGGAGCCGCTTTGCCCCCACGCTAAACCTTGGAGGTAAAGCTGGATGGCTCAGCTCAGTGAGTGGAGCCCAGGCTTCGGAAAGATTGCAAATCTGATGTCAATACCTGGGTGAGGGAAAAACCGCTGAAACTGCAGACCGGATCTGGGTTCCGCACAAAGACACTGATCAGCTCCACCAGCTCGGGAACCGGCAAGATAGCAGCAGAATAGAGACACCAGACAACTTCATCCAAACTTGCATGGGATTATACAAAAATGGACTATAGACTTTCATGCTATGAGTTTCAACCCAAATGAGAACGCCCTGGACTCACTAGAAGGAAAATAACCGAGGGAGAACTGGTGAATGGGGAGTCCCCATAAGGGAAGCCGCACAGGCAGGAACTGATCCGGGACTACCAGTGGCTTCCAAATTGCCCGGCTCCTTTAAAAATCTAGGCGGTGGATGGCAGGAAGCTAGCTGCAGAGGGAAAATTGACTGAGGCAGCAGCTGCCAGTGGTGGGAAGCCTTTTGTCCCAGCCCTGCTACAACCCTGGAGATAAACTGAGACAATTCAGCTAAGGAGGGGAAACCAAATCGTAGGAAAAGACTGCAGCTCAGAACCAGAGACCTGAGGATACACCACAGACCTGTTGCTGACCTTTGCCCCAGCAGCCCAGACAAAACCCTGGATGTAAACTGAGACAACACAGCTAGGTGAGTGGATCCCAAGCTGCTGCGGGGGGCAGGACCCAACCACAGGCCCAACCCTAGGATAATGCAGCAATTTTAACAACTTTGCATGGGCATATTTAACATAGAGAGGCCAGGAAGTGCCTCAAACGGGGAGACTTGCTCAGGGGTCTACCT
>NW_004567165.1:52522-53691 GCF_000260355.1 Condylura cristata
GGAGGCACTGCTCTGGGTGGGACTATTTGGACTAAACAAACAAACAAAAAGCCCTGAAAGCACAAAGGGAGGACTGGCAGACTGCTCAGCCAGGAGGAATTCAGTTTTCTGGCACTCCCCTGCACTTCTGTGGGGAAGGGGAGATGCCACCCCCACAACAGAGGCCCCAAGAAGACTTGGGAGCTCTCAGTACTTAAAGTGTAAACAAAGTCAGTCACCAACTCAACCAAAGGCCCAGCTCCAGGGAGAACTACAACACATGTAATTCATCGTAACTCCCACGGGCACAACAAGCATAGAGGTAACCTGGGACATCTGAAGGATACAAAGATCAACAGACACCTTCCAGAAACGGCCTCAAGGTGTTACTAGAAAAGGCTGAACAACACAAGAGTCCCCTGACTGTTACCAGCTGAGATAACAGACACAACTACACACAGTGGGGGCTGGGAAAAACAACACAACTCAGAATACCCTTCAAAACTGAAGTGCCTGGAAGTCCCTCCGATATTCCAGAAAGAACATCAAAAAAAAAAAAAAATGCCGGCCAATAACAGCAACACAGCTCAGCGAATAGAAAGTATCAGAAAATACACAACAGGGTAAAGAAGACAAACAAATATTCAAGCAAGTCCACAGTGGGAAAATTCAACACAAAAAATCAGGCAACAGAAACCACAAAAGGAACAGAAGAACTGTTCAACCTATCAGATAATGAATTCAGAATCATCATGATAAACAAACAAACAAAAATAAAAGAATTGAGACAAACCATCCAGGAGATGAAGGAAACAAATGAAATAAATAAAAAATAAATAAATATGAGACAAACGATCAGCGAACTGAAGAAAGAAAATGAGACATTAAAAAAGGAAATAGAAGAAATGCAGGCAATGAAAAGGCCACTAGAAGAGATGAAGAATGCTAGGAAAAGTTATGAAAACAGAATAGATGAAATGGAAGAACGAATCAGCACACACGAAGACACAGAAAAAAAGAGAATTAAAAAAGAAAAAGAAAGAGAAGGAAAAAGGAAAAAGAATGAAGAAACGCTTCAAGAGCTATGTGACACCACTAGGAAAGGAAATATCAGAGTTATAGGTATCCCAGAAGGCGAAGAGAAAGGACAAGGAATAGAGAAAATATTCACAGAGATAATAGAAGAGAAC
>NW_004567165.1:58012-64129 GCF_000260355.1 Condylura cristata
CAGGAGTATAATGGACCAGGCGAGAAAATAACAAAAATAATGAACAACCATATACCAGAGACATTTTGTGGGGGTGGAGTGCGGAATGGGACCAAAAATGGGGGAGGAAGGGAGGAAAATGCATGGGACTATGGTGGTGGCACACGGGTGATTTGGTGATGGGAATCCCACGGGGATTACAATTGAGATGGAAAAAAAATGTGCAAAATGATGTAAAAATAAACTTTTGTAATAATAAATAAATAAATAAATAAATTAGAAAATTAAAAAAAAAATATTCCCATGTAGGTGAGTCACTAAGTTGTTGGTTTGTTTCCTAACAGTGGAGCCTGAGCAGCCCTCTCTGAAGTCAGCAGGAGCGGAGACACCCCTGGACTCTGAGGAGGCCCAGTGCTGGGGCCAAAAGAGGAAGAGTGATGGTGAGAGCCCCTGATGGTGGAAAGATGCTGTTTGAAGGTGTATGGCTGAAGGGGCATTTCCATGCTGGGTCTGTTCTGATCCAGTAGGGGTAAAACAAAAAGGAACAATGTGTGGGCAGCAGGGATATGACACACCTCTTCTTAAAATTTACCGAGATCAGGGTTAGTGAAAGCATCACTGAGTGCTGATCACCAGCCATGTCACTAGTGCCTCTGCTCATCTGATGGAGGAGGAAAGTGGGGCAAGGGAGGGTCGGGGAAAGAAAAGCCCCACTGGGGAGGGCAGCAGAGACGAAGTGGGGCGTGTCCAGTGATGGGTGACATGGGGACAGCTGAACAGGTAAAAGTCTCAGGAGGGCAGTGGAGGTCATGGCAGCCTCAGCCCAGAGGTAGGACCCTAGGGCCTCACTTCACCACATGGCCTCTGTACTGTGGGGCCACTCTGCCGCTCGCCGGAGACCCAATGCTGTCCATCACACTGGACACAGCGATGCCCTGAGAGAGCACAATGAATCTCTCCCATCTTAGGGGCATTTTCCTTGATTCACATGAATGGTGCAAGTCCTCCTGGACTTGGCCCATCTCCAATACTGTAATTGCAGGTGTGAGAACAGCTCACTGCACAGTGGCGGCTCTGCAAAGTCCTCCTGGGATGGGGCATATCTTGGCCCTCTGGAGATGTCAGGGGGACCATGTTTCCAGGGAGCTGTGCTCGATCTCAGTGTCTGTGCTGATAGCCAGTTATTGCTGCCTTCTTACTCGTCCTTCCTGGAGCCAGTGTTTCTCTCGGGGTCCTCCAAGTTGTTCATTTCTTCCAACAGAATACTGACAACTGAAGTTTCTGTTATGGCTAACGCCTCCCAAATCACCAGAAAAGGTAGATGAAAGGCTGTGCTTATCTGAGTGGGTGAATGTTGTTTGCCACCCCCATCAGGGCTAGTTCAAACTCGCAGTGTTTCTCGCCTCTAAAGGACTGATCTCCCAACACCATGGGAGCCTGTGGTTCCTAATATTTTGCAGAAGAGACTGATCCAGGCCGAGATTTCCATGTGCCTGTTATCGAATCTAAGTCTATGCTGTAGTGCCGGGATATTTTGCTAAGAACAGAGCATCTTAGACAGTTGTCTCTGCACTGGACCTTATTTGATGTTCTCCTCAAATGCAGGCCCCAGATGGCTGAACTCGAGTGGCATCTGCTGGACAGATGGGATTCTTCCCTGCGGGACTGGACTCGCCTGTGTGAGCTCTGTACATGAGATCATCTGAACACTGTTTCTCTTCCCACAGAAAATAATGTGCAATGAATCTTTTGTTAAACTTTCTACCCCATGTAACATTAAATCAACGTTCACAACAGACTGAACATGCTTGCATGTAGGAACACACCCAAACCTCCCAACATTGGGAAATCAGGTACTTGACTTTGCTTGGACGTACTTAATTTTCCTATGATCTGCCTGCCTCTCCCACTCGAGCCCCACTTCCAGGCCTGGTGGGGGCGCACCTACCCAGCCCAGATCCCCGAAGTCACTGCATCTCTGCAGGCCCCCAGGAGCAGCACCCCTCCTTGCACTTGAGACTCAGCTCCGTGGAGGCCCTGGAGCCCTACCAGGCGTGTCCAGTTTCAAGCCATCTCCTGGGTTGGGGCAAATGCTGCAAGAGTCAGAGTTGCTGACCTGGGGGCAGATACTCACGGCTGCAGCGCTGCCTGCAGAGGCTGGGGAGGGATGCACTGTGGAGGCTGGGGGAAAGGCTCCACCCTGACCTGTGTCCTAATGCCCAGGCCTCCCCAGCCTCCCCTTCCTCTTGATGTCAAAAGGGGGCACCAGATGTTTTGTGATAGGTGAGTCCTGGCTCTCAGGCTGTGTCGGCAGGACTGTGGGACACTCGTGAAGCTGAGTGTCTGGAGTCCCTGGCTCTCCGCACTTGCCTGCAGGGCTGGGCCACCTCAAACCCTCCCCTGTACTGTGGCCTCTCCACATCTAGGCCTGCAGGGCCCAACCCTGCTGAAGCATGTCTCTTGTGGGACACCAAAGGTCACTCGTGAGTCCCACCCAGACAACCTTGGAAATATCCAGAGCCTGGGAGTTTGGGTCTCCCCCCATTTCCCCTTTGATATACCATTCAGTCCATTGTGGTCCTGGCACTTCCTGGACAAACCAGGGCGGGCTCCCATGAGGATGGTCACCTGGGCAGGCGTGGGTCTGCTGGCTCTGGCTGGCCCTGAGAAGCATCCCCAGCGGAGACGGCTCTGGCCTCCCCAGCAACCTGTAAGCCTGTGGCCTGGGTGGAAAGTGCGGGAAGGCGTCCTCACTCCTGAAACTGTCCTCCCGGGACCAGACAGGCTCTGAGCTCTGTTAATCAATCCCTCACACCCTGCCATTCAGCTCAGTGTAGGTCTTGGAGTCACTCAGCCCTCACGGCTGTTTGCAGGTGTGCCCACAGGTGTGTGCAGGAGTGTGTCGGTGTGTGCCCCTATGGGTGCAGGTGTGTGTGCAGGTGCATTCAGGTGTGTGCAGGTTGATACACGTTTGCTGATTGTTCCTGTGGCCTGAGGGCTTGTCCACATGTGGACGTGAGGGCAGCTGTGCCCAGTGGCTCGTGAAGGCCATGCTTTTGTGAGACTCACTGGGGTTCGGCCCAGATGTGCCAGCGAGCTGGGGCACACAACTCCCAAGACCAGTGTGGACCGGCAGGTCCAGAGACAGGGCTGTGCCCGCTGTCAGCACGAGTAGGGTCTTCTCTGGGCAGCACTGGCCACTTGCTCCCTGCAACATGCTTGTTGCTCTGCCCCAGGAGGGACAGGCCGCTGACCTTGAACAGCTATTCTGAAGGCCCTTGGGGTACACCAGACTGTACCCTGACTTCACAGGTGGGTAGATGTACACCCAAGGGGTAAAGCCATGGGTGGGCTGTGGCACTTGGGTGGCAGGCCTCAGGCCTGTTCACACCTCAGGCCTGCAGACCTGCAGGCAGGCGCACACCTCCCCCTCCCGCAGGCCTAAGTTATGCCTCAGGCACCCAGGGCTGCTGGGCCCTACAGCTGACAGTGGCAATGGCAAAGCCGCCTTTAGATACTTAAAGCACCTTTTCCAATCAATAGAAGATGCTTGGACCGGTGTCGCCATCAGAGCATCACAGCTGCATCTCAAGGTCTCTGAATGAAAAGATTTTTCCTGTTGGGAAAGGAAGGTTATGGGGAGAGGGAGACTGCCTGAAGATGAGAATATTTTCCACTTCCCGGGCGTTGGAACCAGCCTGCTCCTTCGCGTCCAGCGGGTTGCAGTACAGCACCCGTGTCCTGCGGCCCAGCCAACCATGATGATCGGATCTCAGGCGGACCACTAGGCAGTCCTGGGCACAGGCCAGGGACATCCAGAGGGACTGCCCCCCTCTGGCACTGGCTCTGGCTCTCTTAATGTTAGAACTGTGTACAGTAAACTTTTTCATTCCTTACCCTGGCCTTGTTTTAAACATTTTTAGGATGCTTTAATAAAAATGAGGAGCGTTAGTAATGAACAATAAAAAAAAATCCTTTTGTTTTGCTAACCTTTTATTATAATATAAATATAAATGTTAGTTATAACTATATGAATTAATCTGTTTGCTTTATCATTAGTAAATTGTTTGCCCAGCTGCAAAAAATAATAATAACAGTAATAACATTTTGCTTGTTAGCAGTGTTTTCCATCAAAAATAATGAGCATTGGCCCTCCCTGGTGGTGCAGTGGGTTAAAGCACAGCACTAAGAAGCTAAAGCCACTTCAGCATGAGCTTGATTCCCGCCCCGAAGGTGACCCACATGGCGCGGCAGACCTCTCCTGACCCGCCCTCTGCTCCCCTCAGCAGTGTACTTTGTCAATCTGCCTGTTCTGCTCCCCACTCTGTCTCTGGTGAAGCCTCTCACCGCCCCTGAGCCTCTGGCCTGTACCCCAGTTCTATATGTACAAATAAATCTTAAAAAAAAATAATGAGTGTTATAGATGTGGCTAAAGATCAAAAGACTTCAAATTGTTCTTACGAATATGTGATAGTTCTTCTTTTTTTTTTTTTTTACTCAATGCATGTGCTGATGCAATCCCACTGCTTAAAACACACACAAAAAAAAGAAAGACCTGCTGAGACCAGCAGCAGATAACACTTGCGCCTGTAAGAGTGTCTGAGTCCCTCATTCACATTTACAACCCCATCATTTCCCGCAGAAACCTCTGTCACCCCAATGGCTGAGCTGCTGTCCGGCACTCCCCTATTTGGTTTTGGAAGTTTTTGTGTTTGGTTGGTTGGTTATAACTTGTATGGGTGGAATTCAAATAGATTACTGTCAAGATAGCTCATCTTTAAGAAACAGAACTGTTACAGTTAAACTTACCATTTCAGTGTGTCCCCACCAGTGTTTCTCCATGAGAAAAGTTCCCCATGTTTTATACTCATCACACCCATGGTGGGCAACGCTAGTGAGCACATCTTCCCACTGCCTTCATGTTTTTTTTTTTTTTTCTGTTTCTCTAGCATATTGTTGTGGAGTTGGTCTCCAGAAGCCAACACAGTGATGTAATTTTTGCAGTTCAGGGCCTTTGGGTTTACTCTGGAAAAATGTCAGCAGATCTCCCCTTTCAGCAACATGCTGCCAGGTTCTCCATGAGACAGAGACTCAATTACTAGAAAAAGGGAAAGGAAAGGAAAGGACAATTGCATAAGTGCAGGTCGGCTGGAAGATCTGCCCAGGAGGGACAGGTTTGCAGGGAGAGGGCTGCATTGGTTGCAGGCAGGTGGCCTTATAAGAGTGGCCTCCACTGAGGGAAGTCAGGGCAGAGAAGTCCCAGCATGGTCCAGGACATGGGCAGGCAGGAGGCCGCTGCCCTAGAGAGGGAGAGAATGGGTGGGAAGAAGCACTTGCATGGACACAGATGGGCAGCAGTCTGCTGTCCCCTACTGGTGCAGAGACTGCACTCATACACACAGCTTCTCTTCAGGAGGGTCTCTCTCCTTTTGGGCCTAGGTTTTCTGATTTTGAATAGAATAGGAAAGGACAGGAGTCACTAGTATGTTCCATCACCATATATTTGTCTTTTCCCTTTTGGTTCTGAGCTCCAGACACCACCCCTAGCAGTCTGTTATCAGCTTGGGTCTCCTGCCGACACCCTGGCATTGGCCTCTGAGGACCCTCATTTTATGGCTGTGACAAGGATCTTTATTTCCATGGCTGTGTGACTGGCTATGCTGACCCCTTCTACCCACCCCCCTGTGTGACTCAATCTGGTGATGCCCCTTCATTCCATTCTCCATCAGTAGTATCTGAAGCACAATAAGGACTCAATCATTATATGATGAATAAATGAAAAAAATTCAATGAATGGAATGGAGTTACCTGTTAGTGGGGTTTAATACAATGAAATAGAAACACTGTGTCGGGGACCAGCCCCAATTTCAGGTTGTTGAGAGGCTGACACAGGCAGGGTCTCAAGGTGGGAACGATGTCGGTGAGGTGATATTCTAAAAATTGGGGAGTAAATGGGAGCTGGAGTGAGGAAGACAGGAGAGTTAGAGTTTGGTGTAAATCGTCCTGCTATACCTTCAGCAGAGGTTTATTTTATACATTTCAAGCAGGCAGAGGGATGGCATTAGCCTACGAAAGGGGCTGAGATCACAATCACCTTTTTTCTAAGAATAATCTGGGGTCCATTTGAACTTTACTTGA
>NW_004567165.1:64731-98794 GCF_000260355.1 Condylura cristata
TTTTAAGTGAGTTCCCTTGATGTCTAGATAGTAAAAGGCATAATTTGCTCAGAATAGGAGACATAGGTGAATTTCCTTATCTAAAGACTAGATAGTAGAATCCTGAAAGACTAGCCAGAATACTTTTGTGGATTGTTTTAAAGTGTAGCAGGTAGAAAACCTGACTAGTTCTAAAACAGATAACCTGGTTGAATTTCCACACCTAATAGCCAGTCAGTAGGAAGTTTGAGTATTTCTTTAGAAACAGAATAGAAGGCTAGGTGAGATAGTAGAATGATAAGATTTGGGTTTTCCTCCATCTGGCAGTGAGAGAGACTGCAGAAACAGCACTTTTGCTTTGATTGATCAGCCAGTTGTCAAGTCACTTTTGACTTCAGAGGAATTTCGCGCCCTGGTGCAGTGCTTGCTTGTCAGGGCAGGCAGGCCTTATGAAGCTGAGGCAATCCAATTGTAAGCTGAAAGTTGCTCAGAATATTTTAATATTATGATTACACAAAAAAAGAGGGGTCATAACATAAGAGAGCAGTGGAAAGTCTGATTTTTCAGAGCTTTTCCCGATCTACCGGGAATCTGTCAGACGATAGACATTGCATAGCTTGTGTCAACACTGGTTAGTACTTTCATTATAATGAATGTGGTTAACCTGTAAGCACTATTTAAAGCTATTAGATCTCATCATTAATTAAAACCTTGATAATTGAGATATTTCACAAATATAGTGCTTTTAATAAATTCACAGTGAACTCCCAGTATTGTATGGAAAGAAAGGAAAATACACATTTAAATATTAGGGTCCTCCTTAGTGTCACAACTTCTTAAAGCACAGCAAAATGAAGCTAGCCACAGCCACTCAGCATGAGTTCTATCCCAGGCCAATCCTCATGGCATGGCAGAATGCTCCTGTCTTGCTGGCTGTTCCCCTCAGAAGTTTATCTAGCTAATCTGACTGTTCTTCTACCCACTCTGTCTCTGGTGAATCCTTTCAGTGTTCCAGAACTCAGGCCTGTGCATGTGCGCATGTGTATGTGTGTGTGTGTGTGTGTGTATGTACATATGAATGATGAGCCAGAAAGGTCAAGACCTAGCAGAAGACCATCTGTGTAGGTGGAGCTTCACAAATTCCAGGAAGCAGCACAGAGCCATTATCAACGTCCTGGAAACTGCAGTCCTGTTGCTAGTGATGGCCAAGAGAGAGATCTGAGGACCCAGGGACCCAGTTTGACAGGGCTCCATGGCCCGCTGGGGTCACTGACAGGGTCTTGCTGAGGGATAAGAGTAGGCCAGCCCGGCCCAGCTCCCTGAGACTCCAGAGCCCTGAGGAGCTCTGGCAAGCTTGACCAAGACCTCCAACGGTCACTCAGCCCCCCAATCACCACTGAGCCACAAGGCACCCGTGTGTTTTCCCGAGAAAGAAACCAAAGGCAGTGGTGGGAGATACTCACCTATAGGGAGAGGGGTAGAAAACATAGTGATCACTAACGTGGAGAAATCCTGAAGGGGGCATACTGAAACTATAAGTTAAATAGAAGCGCTTCTGCTTACTAAAGATGAAAATTATCTTGGCAACAATGTATTTGAAATCAACCCATTAAAGTTATAACCAACCAAACTAACAAACAACACCAAACCTCCAAGCTTAAAAAGTAGTTTATAGTGATATCAGTTTTATCTCAAAAAAGCATCTGGTAAGGTAAGAGAACCGCAGTCTGTTTGCATAATTTATATAACACCTAGACCATTCATCGTGGATATTTGGATAATCTCTTTTCTCACCCATGTCAATTCCTCTTATCCAATTCTAGAGGAAATAAGGAGTTATGTTTATAAATCTTTGTTCGATATCAACTTAAATCACACTGTGACTGCCTAAAAGATTTAAATGGGGGCTAAAGCAAGACTCGGGGAGCAGGGGAGTCATCCACAAAGTCATATATTTGCCGTCCAGAAAGACTTGATGGTGCATGTTTCCCCTTACATTGCAGTAAGATTTTGTGTCAACTACCATGACAACAAAAACAGCTCAAGTTAAATCTTTAGGAACACAAGAAATAATATTTAAATGTTTTTTGCAGTTACATAGTTGACAACCGGTCTATAGAGGAAAGTATACGAATCTTAGTAGTGAAAGTGAAGAGTCAATACTGAAGTTCAAGTAACTAAGTGAACCCACTTAAGTTTATTACATTCTGCTAAAATGACTTCCATTGCACAAAATCTTGAGTGTCAGGATAACCATTTCTTAAATTTTCTTCAAAAGGCAAGTGTAGATGCCAATAGGACATGTCTGAGAGAGAATCTTGACTTAACTCCATTAAAACACATCAGTATATTATAAAGCTCTGAGAGGCAAGTTGGCTACAATTGTGTATTTTTACTCCTAACACAGGTATTTCCTCCAATATTGATTAAAAAAAAAAACTATAGCTTGAGGGGAATTGTACCCAGGAACAAACGTAAACTATCATATAAAAATTCCACTGGCAAACAAACAAAAGCACTAAATAATCTACTCCTTTACAGAAGCCAGCTGTCCCTACAGGAACCTGGGTGTCTGCAGGAGGCTCTGGGCATATCAACCACCTGCTATCCACAGAATGTTCTGCACACTAAGTGCCTCAGATTCTAGGGACAAAGCTGTGGCAAAATCCCATTCCCAAAATAGTCCACCTGCAAGTATGGATGAGCCGGGCAAGACATGGGCTTCTCCCTATGCCTAGGGTACTTTCCTTTCCAACCACCCTCCATGGGCCAGCAGGTTTTCCTGTCACAAAACTTTATATCCAGAATATTGGGACACTGTGGGCTTGCTGGAAAGCAAATAAGAGGGAGGAAGTAATAGACCCAGCCACCCGAGTACCCACACTTGCACGAGGTAATTGGTGGTTTGAGGGTGGGGTCAAACACTCCTTGTGACCAAGCTAAGCCCCACCCACAGCATGGGCCAAACCAATGGCAGGCCATGATGGGCAGCATTCCATTATGACACTTCTGGGCTCTTCCCTGTCTCCAAGGAGATGTTCTAGTGGCAGTTTCAAAGTCCTTGTGCAGGTTGGATGTGCACTGCTTGAGCCTGAGAGCTGTATCTGGCCATCTCCAAGGACCACACTGAGTCCAGTGGCCCAAAAGGGCACCAACAGGCACTGGCAAGAAAGAGAGTGAGTTTTCCCTCAGAGATCCCTGAGCTCCCAGAGAATGATTGAGGCCTAACTAGCCTGTCTAAGCCCCCCGGTCTCCATCAAGTTCCCCAACCCATCCTGAAAACACCAAACCCCTGATCACCCCTAACCCCTGATCCCCATTGAATGAGTCTCAAATACACCCAACCCTGGCCAAATAGCTCAAGTCCCCCAAACACTGCCATCTTTTGTCCAAAGTTAAACTCCCCAATGAGCTACATTTTTTTTTTCTCTTTTTCTTCCAGAGATTAAACGAAAATTTTAGACATTTAACAAGTGGATTTTTTTTTTAAGAAACAATCTTCATCACAGGTATATATTTTAATAAGCTTTAACAGAATACAATCAGATTTCATTTTAAACATAATGGTATCAATATCAATACAAAATCCAGTTCTGTTTATTTTCATGTGAAGTTACCTATAGCGCTTGAAGGTTTGTCTGCAGTGTTAAATTTTTCAAGGAGGGAAACTTGTTTTTGCTTAATATTGTTAATTCTGTGGCACATAATTGTCTTCTCTCCATCACCATCCGTCATGCACCTGCATGACACAGTGTGGATTAAATTTCAGGAAGTACCTTTAGTGTGTCAAATGTGTTCACTTGTGAAGAGCAAAGAATTGCAAGTCAGTGTACACAGAATGAAACAGAAACATACAAGATCATCCCAAAGAGAACTTGGGATGGGGTGGCTGTCACATATAAGTGGGTGAAAATGTGATTGTGGAGGTCGGGAGGAATATTCAGGTGTGGTGGTTGCAGGTAGCACCGTTTGGAGGGACATCAGAGACTAAGAGGGGTGACTATAAAAGATGTTTAAAAGTCAGTACTAGTGCAGGTTTTCTCACGAGAAATGAGACGCCCTCTGAGACCTTCTGTAGGTTTTATTTCATGTAGTAAATTTCAGTTTCTAGCAAGTCATCTGACTGTACCTCTTTCTGGTTCCTTTTTTGATCAGGCTGTAACCACCTCCGGGATTTATCCCCAACTGGGGCTGCTTCCTCTGGCTCTGACCCCACAGAGGCCGCTGCAAGGACACAGCCAACGCCTGTCTAAGCCCTACCTGGGCTGGCTGTGTCCTCAGGAGCCAGGAAGATTCCAGTCACCTGTGGAATCGACAGAGCAGGCATGATTAGGTGTGGTTTTTCCGATTTGTTTACTTAATGATCTATTTATCGATTTGTTTGTTTATGAAGTTATTGAATTATTTTGCTTCATATTTATGTCTTTTAAGCTTTACTTGATTTTTCTTTTTTCTTATATTTTCTTCTTATTTTTGTACTTTCATTTTTTTATTATTACTATTTTAATTTTTAGTTTTCTCAGATCTTTTTGTGATCCCCCTTTTTACATTTTATTTTTCATTCTTTTTTTTTGCATTCGCTATCTGCTTTACTTTTTATTTTCTAAATGTTGATTGTCCTTTGCAATCTATTTGTTTCATGTGTGTTTTATTTCTAATTTTGTTGTTTCTAATTGGTTTCATATTTTTAAATTTTATACCATTTCAAGTCATTGGTTGTGATTTTCAGTGAGTTTGTTTTTAATTAATATTAAGATTAATTTAGTATTAGTAGTTTGCATTAGCATCAGTAGGAAGACTGGTGTAGTTAGCATTAAAATTACAGTTAAGATAGCACTAGTAGCATTTAGTTAGCTCAGTGAGTAGTTATTGTTGGGATTCTACAGGAGTTAGCATTCAGGACCGGTGAGCGTGGTGAAGCCAGCCCCCATCATTATGGTCCACACAAGAAGGCAGATTGGCATTAAAAACTATGAAGTGCTCCAGAAGCTGGGGGAGGGCAACTATGGCACAGTCATGCTCACCTGGCACAAGCTCACGGGCACTTTGGTGGCTATAAAGATCATCACGAAACCCAAGGAGAAGAGCAACGTGTCGCCGGAGCAGGAGGTGCGAAGCCTGAAGGTACTCAGCCACCCGCACATTGTTAAGCTCTTCCAGGAGGTGGACAAAAGGGACAAGCTGGTGCTGGTAATGAAATATCTGGAGGGCGGTGATCTGCTGGGCTGCCTCCAGCAGCACGGGCGCCTATCTGAGCGTAAAGCCCGGGGCAAGTTCTGCCAGATCCTGTCAGTGCTACATCACTGCCATGCCAAGGGCATAGTACACCGGGATCTGAAGCCCAACAACCTGCTGTTGGACCACCAGAGGAACATTAAGCTGGCAGACTTTGGGCTCAGCATGGAGTTCTCCGACGACCTGCTGAACACATATTATGGCACACCAGAGTATGCTGCACCCGAGATCCACCTTAACAGATCTTACAACGGCCCCGGAGTGGACATTTGCAGCCTCGGGGTTGTATTGTACCGAATGGTGACAGGGTCACTGCCCTTCCTGGGTAAGAATGCCTGGGAGGTTGGGGAGCGCATAGTAAGTGGCAATTTTTACATGCCCGACTACCTGTCCACCCAGTGTCAGGACCTGTTAAGTAGGAGGATGGCACTTGACCCCAAGAAACGGGCCAACATCGACACCATCATTGACCATCCCTGGGTGAAAATGAGGAAGGGACACCTGTCCCTCAGGGTGCCCTCCCACGACCATGTTGACCCGGCCATAATGGGGGCCATGATGTCCTTCGGATTTCAAAGGGATCAGGTGCACAGAGCAGTGGCTGAGCAGAGAGATGACTCCATCATGGACACCTTTTTAATACTCTTCTCCACAAAGCTGGAGGAAGAGGAGGAGGCACAGGGGCATGCCATCTTGGGGGAGTACTCCCATACGTTTGGGTCTGATTGTGCCGGTCCTTCCAGGGAGTGCACCCTTCAGCCCGGCCTTTCTGGGAAAACCACTTTCCAGTAAAACCCTGTGTCCCGTGGACACAGTCCTTGATCCAGAAAGAACAGGACAGAATGCCATCGGCCCAGGTCGTATCCAGACCAGAGCGCAAGTCCAGATCTGTTCCTGTCAGCAAACTGGAACACACCAGGGAACACATGACCCCCTATGTTCCAGTCCCTGAGCTGGAAGTCCCAGGGGAGCACAAAAACGTATCTGTGCCAAGCCTCCGGCTGGAGGTCCCCCAAGACCTGGAGACCACCTCGAAGCCAGGGAACCATTTGGAATTGAGGGAACACGAGAGCCCCTCCATGCCAGCCTCCCAACTGGAGGACCTCAGGGAGCACACAACTAGCTCAGTGCCAGCCACCAATCAGGAAGAACCAGGGGCACCTTTAACCACCTCTGTTCCAGCCTGTCACCAACAGAACACTGTGGAGTCTGCGACATCACCTATGCCAGCACTCCAAATGGAGGACTGCGGGTTGCAGGAGACCACACCTGTGCCATCTGTCCAGCTGCGTTTCCTGGGGAAGTTTGAGAACACTTCTTTGCTATCTGCCTGGCAGGAGGATCCCAGGGAGCCCTAGGGTACCTCTGTGACAAGCCCACAGCTGGAATACAACGGGCAGCCCGAGACTACCTCTGAGACAGCCCCCCCCCCCGCTGGAGAACCACAGGGAGCCCAAAATGACAACTGAGACAGGCTCCCAGCTGGAGACCCACAGGGGCCATGGGAAAACTCCTGTGCCATGGCCCCAGCCCGATCACCCTCCAGTCCGTGGGGTCACTTCTCTGCCAGCACTCTAGCTGCAGGAAAACCAGGAGCACAATTCGACCTCCATTGCCCATCTGGAAGGACATGTGGAAAACTTAAACTCCACCTGCAGCACAGCACCTGAGCCCCAAAGGATGACCTAGGCACCTACTCCACGATGTGCCTGGCGCCGCGTCTTCTGGTGTAGTGCAGTAACACCAGAGAGCAGAGTCCAATGTGATGAAAACATGAAGACTCAAGACTCCCTGCACTCCCAGGCCAGGTGTGAAGACTAGAGCTCGTAATGTACTGAACATCATTCTGCGAATGTGCTGTTGTTGCAACCACGGTGAAACCACCTAGTGGTCTTAGTGAATGCAGCAGACCAGCAGGAAGTTGCCTGCAGAGGGGACAGGTGTTGTGTGCAGACACATTGTCCAGTGTGCAGGAGAGTGGATGCTCCTCAGGCTAGATATGGAGCACTCTACCCGCATGTGACAGATCACCCCAGAAAACCAAACTCTCCAGGGGCTGATGCGGAAGGGCACACCCTACTCACCTTGGGCCACAGCAGGTGCCCTGACTCTGCCTTCTTGTCCTGAACACCCGGCTTCGGCTTTGTCCACTTTTTCAACCCTACTCACCCATGGTGTGCTAGCTGTGGTGTGGTCCAAGTGTCGGGTTGTGTCCACAATCTTCCTAAGCCCACTGGCCACCACCACATTGGGGTTGAGAGTCTCGGTGGCCTGAATAGGAATTGACCCTTTGGGTAGGCCAGTAGCTGAGTGGGAAAATTCAGTCTCAGAGTAGGAAGCCAGGGCAGCCTGGGCGGGCATTAGGGATATGGATGGTGTCTCTCTCTCCCTCTAGGGTCCCACTTAGAAGATGATGTGGCTGAAGGAAAGGTGACAAGCATCGCATCTGACTTGGCTTGGTGCCACAGGCAGGGGCTAGACCCACACAAGAGAACACGAACACTGGGTAAGCCACCATCAGCGCCAACATACCCATGCAGGATTGACCTTGGGCTCAGGCTTCTCTCATTGGTATTTAGACCAAATTTAACAAAAAATGCCTGAAAACAGCTGTTGCATTGTAGCCTAGGGACCCCAGGTTTTCACCCGCCTTCCCTATGGGTGCTTGCCCCTCCCAACCCTGCTGGTGCTTGGGCTTTTCGCAGGACTCTGGCAAAACAAGGTGGTCACAGGCCTCTACCCTGCTCCAGTTGGCCTCCTCTTTGACCCTCTTCCTGAGAACCCGACATCCTGGCCTTTCCTAAACCTGGGCAGGACTTTCTTCCGATATCTGCCTAGCTGGGGAGCTCTACCTGCTGAACCGTCTGCAAAGGGAGGCAGTTAACGGTGTCACTGTCCTGTCTGTGTTTACACCTGTCTGAGGATCCCTGAGTGAGTGGTTCAGCGTCCACTGGTGCCCCGCCCCAAGCCTATGGGTCAGCATTCAGCGAGCTGATTTTGCTTCTGTGTCTGCCTGTCCGAGTGCAGATTTTTGCCTCTGCATTTGCCTCAGGCAGATCAACACCTCCTCTGGCCTGTTGAATCCAGACCCAGGAGAACTGGGGTGAAGCAATTTCTGAGCTAGCATGGCTGTTTGGACCAGCCTGGCTGGCAGGGCCACACTGTGCACAAGTGGATCTGGTATGCATAGTCTCATTCTGAGCCCAGGCTGGCTGGTGGGAACATCTGAGATAAACTTGACCAGGGTCATTGTGCACACGGGTCCGTCCTGGTGAACGCGCTGATACCAACTTCCTGCGCTGGGAGCAGCATTAATAAGCCAGCATGGCAGGTGTTTTCCACCTGGATGAACCTGAACTATCTTGATCCTGACCAGGAGTAAACTCTCAGCTCATTGTGCTGCTGCCACCTGATCCTAACATGGGGTAACCCACACCCAGCACTGCCCGCCCATCTCCTGCACTGCTCCTTTCTGTGCCCAGAGTCAGGCCATTTCTGGTTTCTCACCCCAGTGGGCCTGCATAACCCAGGTCTGACTAACACCCTGCACCCTTGTATAGCCCCTTGCCCTAGTGTCACCCACTACTCTGGTGTCACCCTACAACCCTGGTGCACCCCAATATTGGCACTGACCCCAACCCTTGCACATATCCCAGCACCATCCCATCTTTGTGTCCACAGTCGGCATTTCGGGTTCTTCACTCAGTGGCCCAAGTGCCTGGGTCTGGCTTGCTTCACTTAGGATCATGTTGCCTATCACCCGTGTTGCCACAGGTGAGATTGTCTTGTTTTTAAGGCTGGGACTCTTTCTTTCCCATGTTTCCATGCTCCTGTGATACCTAGGGTGGTGTGGTGTGCTCCCATATCTGAGGTGATGTGGTCTATGGGGTGCAATGACCCAGGGTACTCGGGGTTTGGGGTGGTTTTTCCCAGGATTCTCTGATTATGGGGTGCTTCGGACCTGAGTTGTTCCATGTCTTGGGATGCTCCACACCTGGGGTGTTCTGGACAGCTGTTGGGTGGGAATGTCCAGTCCTGGGTTGTTCCCACTCTGAGGCTCTTTTGAGAAGGAGGGGGATTTTCGGCAACACAATGGACTGACTCTTTATTCATGTACACAGAGCCTGACTGCCAGGTCAAATGTTGCTCTGAAGCTTCATGTCTAAAGGTCTTAGCTGCTCTCCTCTGCATCTACACCATCTCACAGGCCTGAGGGAGGTGCTGCCCCACCCACTGTCCCCCTAGTCACTCATTGCTCTCAACGTCCTGGGATCTTTTGCAAGCCTTCAGTTCTGGACCCCATTTCCTGGGAATGGGTGGTGTCTAGGCTTCTGTGGGAATCTAGGGAGTGTCCAGGGTCTTGGGCCTGATTTTTTTTTCTGGACCTGACTTTGAAGGAGGCTTTGGCTCTCAAGTGGCAGCAGGTCCCTCTAGCTTGTGCTGTCATTTCTTTAGCATCTACATGGACTCTCAGGCCATTGGCTGCCTTTTCACTTGCTTGCTGTCACCTGCCTTGGGCAGCCCTTAGCTGACACTCTTCTGCATAGAATTTGCATTCTATATCAGACCCCTGTGGGTGAGGCCACCAAGGAAGACTTCTCCTGCTTTTTTCAGGATCTTCCAGGTCACCAAATGATGCTTGTCTCAGACCATGTTAGAGCTGTCATGTGTGCTGTAGCAGAAAATGCCCTGTGGCATGCTTTAAGTGCCAGGAGATGTGTTAGAGAGCTTTCTCTCATGTTCATTTAGAATTGTGAGCGACTTGAAACCATAGAACATTTAATCTAGGATAATAATTACTACACTAACAGGCCAGGGCTTCCTGGAGGTCTCGGGTTGAGTCTCAGGCGGTCACCACTGAAACCTGAGTCCACTCCTGGGCAGGGTACAGTAGAATACTTCTTGATACCCCCTTAGCAATCAATCTGTGTGTACTGCTCCCCACACTGTCTCTGGAACCATCTTATTACCATAAATCAGGGCTTCATCCCATTTCATCCATATAAAATAAATAAATAATTAAGTACTGACCGGTTACAAACAGCCAATTGTGTGACTACTCAAACAGGTCTTCTGTGTGTCAGATTCTCAGAATATCAAGTCACATAAAAGGTGTGAATTCTGTGGGCCTAAGCCTGTTGATGCCCACAGATGTCACCTTCCTCTCTGTTGTTTTAGGCTTAAGTTGAAAATGAGGTCCCTAAATCATCACAAATGTTTTTTACCCAGGTGCAGGAGAGTAACTTGACACTATTCTCTCTTCGGAGTGATCTGGATCATGGAGGTGAAAAGAAGAGTCAGACCCTTAATGAATAAGGTCTATCGAAACAATGTGGTGGGGGTGGTGTCTAGTGCAGGTGGCCAAGTTCCAAGCCCTGGGCTTGAGAGGAGGGTTTCAATGGCTGAATTAGGGTGCTTGTTAGAGGGGCGGGGCTCCTTGGGGGGAGAGGATATCAAGAAAGCAACAAAAGTGAGCCTCAGCACTGTCCAGTTTATGTTCAGATGGGCTTTGGAGCCCCCTAGGAATCTGCTGTCCTGTGAGCGGAGGGCTCAGCCAGTGACCACCAGATTCAACCAGAGGACCCAAAGCGTGTGTTGCCCCTTTCAGCCCTTGGCAGGAGTTGGCAGGTTTCTGACCAATGGAGTGAAAATTGGAAAGGCAGGGGATATCAGAGTTGACTGTGGGTGTGGCCGTGATGTGAGCAGGCACTCTGATCCAGTGATGTGAAGCTCATCACAAGCTTTGCCTGAGCTAGTAAAAAATGGGGGTGAATGAAGAGATTGGTTCTTTATTGTGTGGGGTATTCATTGGGTGGCTTTTGCCTTTGGTTAACAAGGTGTCATTGAAAAAAAAACAATTAAAAAAGGAGTTAAAAGTGCAGAAAAACAGAGAAAGTTCTAGATATGTCTTTTGCTGGATGGTTTACCACTTAAGCCTGCAATAGTTTTCCTGCCAGCGGTCATTGGAGACAGGTTCCCTTCAGGCCTCCAAGCTGTGGAGTGCAGGGGTCATAACGCGCTGGGACAGAGCCTGTATCTTTCCAACCAGAGTGGTATCAAGGTTGGAGAGCTGGTGTAGATCTGAGCCCACTGGGGTGCCCAGTGGGCTCAGTCTCCACATGGTGCAGCTGTCTGGATAGGTGTGAAGATTCAAGCTGCATTTCACTTGGACCTATCTGTTTAGTAAGAATATGGGCCCGGGAGCCAGTCTCCCCCAGTCTCCCCAGACCCTCAAAATGTGCATGCTCAGCAGCTTCCCTTCCCAAGTCTCCTCGGGTGATAAGGAGTTGTCGTCACTCACGTCAGTGAAGTGGCTAGGTCGCCCTGCTTCGGGGTCGTACATCAGTGACACCTGCACTCATCAGATGCCACACCTGGTTTCCAACACTACTGAGCACACAGGCATCTGCTCTTGGCCCAGGGAGTACCGGAATCTCCTGTGAAGCAGCAATTATATCTGGCAGTGGAAGTAGCATGGTCACAGGGAGGGAGACCAAGGGTCACAGTCCTGGCCTCCTATGCCTTGCTTCTTGCAGGTGCTTGTCAACACTGAGGCCAGTGAGGCCAAGTCCAGGCTACATGCTGTGAAGGGGCAGGAGGTTCCAGGGACATCTAAGTTTCTTCCAGGCTGTAGTTAGTGCCCCCCTCCCAACTCCAGCCTGTTGCTCCTGTGAGACGCCACAACAGACCATGGTTCTTCATTCTGCACCAAGCCATAAGCCAAGGCCTGAGAGCTGGGGTCAGGAGTGTCTCACTGAGCAGGGTGAACAGCTCGTTGTCATGACTGGGCATCGCCTGCTGGGCTGAGCTCTGGGTGCTCAGCCCTCACTAACTGACCATCTGGGGTCCTAACCAGATGCCAGGTCACAGCAGGATTTCAGGGCCCTCTCCTGCTCAGCTGCCTACTCCCTGACATGGAGTGAAGACTTACCTCTTGGTCATGTACTTCCTCACTGCTGACAGGAATAACTCGACCTTGCTTTCCACAGCCCACATTGGAAACTAAAACTCTGTGCAGCTCAGGGGCCTGGGGAGCTGGCTGGAGCCTCTGTGGCCTGCACTTGCCTGGCGTGACAGAGTCACCTGCTGAGCCGTTGACAGCTGTGCCCGCACTTGATCTCTCCCCAGAGTGGCCTCAGCGCCCAGAGGTTGTGCCTTTGCTTTGCACTAAGAGACAGTGCCCTTGCGAATACCTGTGACCCTAGAGCAAGAGCCTTCCACGGGGATGTGAGTTTCTGTCCTAGGACATGGGCACAGTCGCCCGTGGTGTGGTCTCTCTGGGGAGGTCTGCTCCTCTCATCGCGAACCTCTGGCAGGTGCAGGCATGTCCGGAGCTGAGCAGCTCTTTTGATGCGCAAACACTAGCGAGTGGCACCTGCACAGAGGCAGACACATGTGACTCCAGATGTCTTCCTAGCTTGCAACGACCCAAGCTGACCACAGGCAAGCACAGGGGATTACCCAGTCAGGCAGCAGCCACTTTAGGGAGGACCCGACCTGGCAGGTAAGGCCTCCAAATTCCACTGAGTTCCAGGTACTTCTAAAGAAAAGGGGGACACTCATTGAGCCCTCGACCCACCTGGTTGGGGACAGCACATTGGCCAGAGGTTGCAGGACACTCCTGCCCTGGCTCAGAGCGATGGGCCTTTGATACTGGTGGAAGAGGTGGAGCGGAAGGCCAGGTGACCCAGGCGTCACCTCTATCAGAGTGCCTCAGGGGGAGATAGGAGGGGCAGGGGATCAGAGACACCACGGCACCAACGACCTTGAGCCGTTGACAGCTGTACCCGCACTTGATCTCTCCCCAGAGTGGCCTCAGCGCCCAGAGGTTGTGCCTTTGTTTTGTACTAAGAGACAGTGCCCTTGCGTATACCTGTGACCCTAGAGCAAGAGCCTTCCACGGGGATGTGAGTTTCTGTCCTAGGACCTGGCACAAGGTCCCTGGAAGGTGGTCCTGCTCTGAGGCTGAATATGGCACCTGACACTAGTGGCTCCAGTGCAGTCAAACCAAAGAGAGTTTGTGGGTAGAGGGAGGCCCTGGCACAGTGGGGATGCGGGGCATGGAAGAGGTCCAGAGGGCTGAGGTAGGAAGGGGAATGCCCTGCCCACTCTCTGATTCCCCGTGCAGACCGTGGGGACATCGATGGACGTCCGAGTTCCCTGGCTGTGGCTTTGGCTCAGGCCAGGCATTGCAGGAAATGAACCACAGGCAAGAAAGGTAAGGGGGTAGGAAAGAGAAGGGGAGAAGTAGGCCCAAGAATATTGATGAGGGGAGTAGAGCATGGGCATACTGGAGGTGCAGAGGCAGGGGCTGTTGGTGGAGTGTAAGTGAGTGCTGCCTGAAGGTAAAGTTTCACACTGTAGGCTCCTTTCCAGGGGGAGCTGCTCAGGTCAAGCCCTGTCAGGAATGATGCCAGGGCAGGGGAAGGAGGGGAGTAATGCATGGACCTGGCTCCACCCTGCCAGGGTTGGGGTGTGACAACAGGCAGGGAGCAATCCTGGCTGTCAGTGACAATGCACATCATGAAGTATGTGACTGGCCCCTGTGCCAGTCCCGGGACAGATGGATATCTTTCTGCAGAGGTCAGGAGGATGCCCTGTTTCTGGAACTGGCCCCGAACCCCACAGCGATGGTGAGGACTAGGGGGCCTTCTGCAGTGGGTACTTGCTGGCAGAGGATGAGTGTTTTCTGACAAGGACAACTGACCTCTCCGATATGAGCCCTAGCCCCTCCTGACACCGGACTGGCCTGTGTCTTCCTGCTCTAGAGAAACACTGGGCACCCAGCAGTGTATCCTCTCAGCAGTGGGTTTCAGCTGTCCAGCAGGATACCTTGGCCAGTTTGGTGCACTGACTGCTAGTCTCTAGTCACTTTCACACCCCCCTTTGTGGAAATTAATGTCAGTGGTAAGTTAGGGTGGGAATCATCCTCCTTGTTTCACCTCAAGACTTGGCCCAGGAATCCAGCCTTGCCCTGCTGAATGGCTCCAGGTGTCTGGTGTCCCTTGTGCCCCACAATCGCACGTGCACAGTACAGACACTCCTGTGCGTCCAGAGGCAGCGCCAGTTGAGACAGCCTGATGGTTTCCTGGCTGGAGGAGGACCCCTTCAGGACAATGGCATGTCCAGCTAAAAATTGCAAGTGTCAACTCCCTCCCAGTACACATCTCGTGGTGCTTGGATCCCTCCAGGTGCAGCACCCTTGGGTGTCTCAGTTTCCGGTGCCACAGTCCCAACAGCCAAGGCCTGAATCCCCACTTACTGCCTCAGTGTTGGGAGCAGTCCTAGACCCGCCTTCTTGAACACTGTCAAGTGTGAATTGCCTTCAAGATCAGGAGCCACAAAGCACCCACTTAGATGCCAGCTGGGCAGACACACACCCACCTGCTTTCCTGACATCCCCTGCTGCTTCTTGCTTCTAACAACACTAACCCTAACCCTAACCCTTAGGAAAGGGCTCTCACTGGCTCCCCATGAAGGATTCCTGGGCTGGCATCCCCTGAACCTGGCTGAAATTGAGCACCGCACCCCTTCGCCTTCAGGTGAATTTGGCTTTACTGCACAGGCTGAGGTTCAGAATTACGCAGTTGCCTGCGTCCCTACCCCAGAGACCTGCACAAGCTCCAGTGCATGGCCTAACTCTCCGGGGCCAGTGCATGGCCTAACTCTCTAGGGGGGAGGGCCCCTTCCCCAACGACATTCTGGTCCTGTGCCCCAAAGTTGACTGGCATAGTGGGGCCAAGGGGCCCATCCTCACAGTTTCCAGTGTCAGTCGGCTGTCTCGACCAGGCTTTCACCATACTCACTGGCCACTAACGGTGCTTGCAAGTTTCCCAAATGATCACTGCTGTGGCCGTGGCCTGGGATCTGTGTGCTTCTGGACTGTCTTCTCCAGCTTCAGGACAGGCCACTCCAGTTGTGAAAAGTTTTCCCCTTGAGAACTGAAGACCAGCAGGAAGTGGAGTGCACAGTGACAGAGTGCTGTGAAGACTTAAAATGAGTCAAGTTCAATGACTATTCCTTTGTCAGATTAAGGCTTCTGCCTTTTGTTGAGCTGGAGAAGAAGAAGCAAGCTGGCAGAGAAGCTGGCATTCAGAGTTGAAGGGCAGGACTTTGTGAATAGACACGGGAAATTGTCAGTTTTGTGTAGGTATAGTGTGGTGGAATATTGGAAATTGTATAAAGTGTCAAGAAAATGCATTTCAGTTGGCTAAAGTAATTGCTGACTTAAATGAAGCACAAACTCCACGTGGAGTTTGTTCAATTTCCAAGTGGAGGAGTGTGAACCCAACTTACCAGAGGCTGTAACAAAGGTGTGAGGAACCCCGGCATCTCCTCCATGGTTGTGAGGAGAGGAGGCTGCAGCGGGAAGGTCGATACCCACATCGCAGCCCAAAGGCTACTGATGATTTGGGCAGATGAATAAAGGCATCCTAGGGCCCCTGCCAGGCTTTCAAAGCTGAAGCAGGAAACCAGGAATGAAGGTCCACGAGTCTGAGAGTGACAAGACTTTCAGTCAACCCAGATGACCTCCAAACTCTCTCTCTGACCTCTATTTCCCTCTCAGTATTTTGCTCAGTGAAGTGCCAGCAAGCACAGAGCACATTCTCAGTTATTTCAGGCAGACAAATACATGGGAGTGCTGAGCCTTCAGTGGCTTTCCAGGCTATGAGTGGTCTATCAAGTCCATTTGAAGTGAGACAACCTGGTAGGTGCAGAGCAGGCAGGGGCCTGCGGACCAGGAGGCTGGCTGCTGCCCAGCTCCCAGTGGTTCTTTACCTTATTTTTTCTCTGCTCCAACTCCTGGTTATTCTGCTGTCCCCTACCACTCTCTACTGCATTCTTCAACCAGGTGCTCTGTGCCGTCCCACTCCTCTGTGCCCCCTCATATGCCCATTCTCTCAGCTCTGGTGTGCCCACACATGCACGCCCAACCATGCTCCAAGTAGCCCCAGAAGCTGCCCAGGGGATCATGAAGCTCAGTGAGTTTGTCCTGTTTGCCTGTTAACCATGGCATCCAAGCTCTGTAGGCACAGCTGACGCAGGTTGGCACAGCCAGGGCCGGTGACAGTAGTGATTCAGGCACTGTGTTCAGCCATTGTTCTCCCAAGTGTACTAAAGTCCAAAATGACCAGGTGCTCCGGTCGCAGGGGGACGCCGACCACGACAAGTTTAAGCTTGCCCTGCGTACACTACCCAGCACATAGATGGCTGTGAATGTAATTGGAATGTCACAGCAGGTGATCTACATGTCTCTGGAGTGCAAGGTGCACGGCCTGAAGGTGCTCAGCCACCCACATATTGTCCAGCTGATCACAGAACTGGGCATCAAGGACCAACTGATCCTTTTGTAATCTTTAGAGGAATCTCCAAACTATTTCCCATAGGTGCTGGGTCCCTTTATATTATCTTGCGGTGGCTCATGCTGTGGGCATATTCCTTTATCTCATAGCATTTAATGTGCAAAACCCTTCTTTTCCTTATTTGAGTGTTGTTGTGTGTCTGTCACAGTAGATTGATGACATGTTGCCTGCTTTCCTCAAACTGAACCCAGCACTGCACCAGAGTCATAGCATGGATATGACCAGAGAGGGAGAAGGTCCTGGTGTTACACCACACAGTGTCTCCACACCCACGGGCACGTGAGTATTGGCTAAACAGTAGTGTGTGTGACAAAAATTTTCTTCAAGTACACGCTGGAGACTTAAAAACTAAGCAGAACCAGCCTGTGCTGCTTCATAATTAGGGTTCCATGAGCTTCTGACGTCCCTGTTTGTCTCAAGATGAAAATGCTTCACAGGTACAGAGGCCTGCAGTCTACCCAGGAAAAGAGAGTCTAAGTACACTATCTCCTCCTTCTCCACCTTCTGGCTGGGCCTACGTCACTCCTCCATCCTCAAGTGACAAACTGTGGAAGCCTCCTTGAAAGACCCCCCAGCACCCTGACACTTCAAGCTCACTCCCATTTGCCAAAACTGTTAACCCATCTTACCAAATCTGTCAGCTTGGCAAACAAACCACTTCATAAAGGGCTGCCAGCTTAGCTGTCAGCTTTGGATTTTCCCACTCCCTTCATTTCACTTCATGTTTTATTCCACACAAATCGCAGTGTTAGCCCTCTTCCAGGATGCCTCCAGGTGAGGAATAATGAAAATGGTCTAGCTTCGTTTCTGCCCCTATTTCTCCGCTGCTGTCTCTGCCCGCAGAGTTTGTATAACCCTTAAAATATACCAAGGACACTTGTTCACCGTTGGTCCCCTGAGCATTATAAATCTGTCTCATTTCTTGGCTAAACAACGAGGTTTGAATTGAGTAGATTGGTAGGTGGATGCGTCTTTCATCAATAAACTTTTTTTTTTTTTTCCCAGAAGTGAACCTTCTCAGTCTGTTATCATTGGACTCACTTGTGTGTGCCTGAGCTTGCCAACCCACAGTCGGTCAGACCTCCTGTTGCTTGTTGTGTGGGATGACGATTCCAGTGCCCATCTACAAGTTTAGTGAGCTGAAAGCATCCTCACTCACTTGCTTTGATTCCTCTAATATTCTTCATTGCAGTCTTCCAGCCATTTGGACATCTTGTGTTTGAGTTCAGGGGACTGATATATTTTAAATATATGTTATTTATTGTCTCTGTGGCTTATTATTCTGTCTGTAGCTTGTCTTTTCATTGTCCTATGTCAAATTAAATGTGTCTTTTTTTTGACATCCACCTTTTTTCACTTATCCTTTAGTGGGCTGTGCTTTAAGTGGCACTAAGCAACCTCATTTTACATCAAGTAAATAAAGCTTTTCTGTTTTCTAACAAAATATTTGTATTTTTACTTACATTTGAGTATACTCCATTGTGAGTCAATATTTTTATATACTGCAATTTCTTGCTCAAATTTCAGTTTGCATATTGTAAGGAAGAATAGTATATTAGCTTATTTTACCTACCAAACAAGACAGCCCTTCATCTTGAAAATGTATCCACTATCTTTCCCACCTTTTTGCGTACCTTTGAAAGTGTCTTACATCTGCAAAAATCTATCAGTTGTATGGCTGGGGACCATCAGTATGGAGCGTCCAGGAGGCTCACTGATACTCAGTCTTTGTCTACCCTTTGTTTGTCTGCTTGTGTAGCAGGGCTGTGTTCAGCCTGTTAGAAACATCTCAGGCTCCAAGGTCCTTTGTCCATTTGCCTGAATCAACAGGAACCTGTCAGGACTTGCATGGTTGCAATAGACTCATGTATTTCTAACTGAGAATAACTTGCTGAAAAAGCTGATCTACCCTTTCACTGAACTATACTTACAGTTTGTTGAAATTTTCACCTTGTTGAAATATCTGGGCCCACCTATGTACTAGATTCTAGGTAATGAAAGTCTATATTTATACTCTTCTCACACCTGTTTATTCCTATAGATGTTATGTTTCTGTATATTTATTTTGTGTAAAGGAACTGGACTATAGGATATGTGTATAGGGTGGTGGCATTGAGAGGCAGAGTTTGGGCAGAAAACCTGAGAACAGTTAAATACACTGCTGAGGGGAACCACTGAGAAGACCAGAGAGGTTTTCTGTGCCATGTGCATGTCAGCTCCCTGGCTGGGGATTTAAAACGGGATGAGGCAGTGACAGTTTTAAAGTCAACCTCTCTGCCAACTGGGGGTGCCTCATTACTGTGTATCTTTAACCTGCCTTAAAATCAGGTAGTTATGGTCCCCAAACTTTGTTCTCCATTTTCAAAGTAATTTGACTATTAATGGCATTTACCTAGCCATATGAAAGAATCACATTTAGTCGACATTATAACTTTTTATAAAAGAGTGTGGTGGAACATTATTGATAGAGAGTACATTAAACCTGTAGAACAATCTCTGTATAATTGAGAGATAAGTATCCATGTTCAATTATTTTCTCTAAATTTTTTTCAACAGTGTGTTATAACTACTAATACTGAAATAAGATGTCTGAGCAAGGCAGCTCAGGATCCGTGATCAGCAACTAGCTACATTTTGTGGACTGAAACTTATGTCTGACCATGAACATGCTATCCTGTGCAGGACGATCTGAAATGGACACTAAGCCTTGACTTCCTTGGAGAGGTGCCGATCCTGTGTGTGGATCTCAGCCAGCCAAGTGAGGGTACCGTGATCTGACACTTGTTGATATTGGCTTCTCCTGCCTGATGGCCCACTGGAGAGGTACATTGGCTGGGAAACTGGAGTTGGTGTGTTCACATCTCTTGAGCCCAGGAGAGTGAACCAGATGCTGTGGCTGGCCTTGATGTTGCCACCTGGCCCAAATATGCCAGAGGAGCTCTATCATTCTCTGCAACAATTCCCGGGTAAAACAGAACCCGCAGCTGCCACTTGGCGGGGTCAGTTAAAGAAGCTACAACTTCCAGGGAAAGGTGAGGCCCTGGGTCCTAAGTGGAAGAAGGGGAGCCTGACCTCATCGTGCATGTTGCCCTAGTAAATGTAAGTTGAAACTTTGACTCCTGAAGGGTTGAGGTTGGCAGTTTGAGTCTCGGGTGTTATGAGGCATGATTTCTTTTCCATAGGGCAATGGCGGAGTCCTGCTCTGTGATTCCTTGGTGACTTCCTAAGTCTGAGAGGATCCTTCAGTAGGCTTATAACATTTCATCAATGCCTAAATTGATAAAATGCCACTGAAATTCTGAGAAGGAAGCTTCCAGAAATGGACAAAGGGGGTCAATGAAGTGAGTCCTATCATTGATGGGAAGGGGCGGGCAGTACAGCAAGGAGATGAAGGAAACACTGTTAGACTGCATATTAAGTTACTTTCAAAGAGCTTTCAGGATGATGATGGTATTAAATGTTCTAGCAGTTTGTTCACTATGTGGAATTGGTTGGATAAGATTTATTTTTATTTATTTATACATACAAGAATTGGGGTGTAGGCCAGAGGTGTGATGGTGAACAGAATCCCCAGAGATGGAGCAGGGAGCATAGCATTCATACTGTTGAACTCCCCTGCTGATGGGGAGCAGAGAGGAGAGACAGGAGAGGTCTGCTGCGCACTGTGGGTCACCACCCTCAGTCATTTCCCTGGGATGGAACTCTGTCTACAGCTTCATAGTACTTTTGACTTTAACCATCTCACCACAAGAAAAACCTCCTGTGGGGTCATTTTTGTCATGGGAAGTTTTCCAGGATCTCAAGTTCCTTCTGATCAAAAGGGTTTGCAGAGTGTCAAGAGCCACCCTGGCCCGCGACCAGTTTAGACAAACATCTTTCCGGCTGCTGAGGTCTCAGCTAAACCATGCTGGCTGAAAGCCGCTGACCATTTTCTCAGACCAGCATTGTTGGAATGGAGCATAAAGTACCTGTTGCCAAGCCCACGTCTGAGCTCAGATGCTCTCAGAAACTTCAAAAATAAGACAATCTTCATTCACAAAAAAAAAAAAGGTTCAATTATCAACTGAACATGAGGATCATCCACAGCCCAACATTCCAGCCCCCCTGCACCTCCTTTCCATCCTTCCTCACTGCCAACTCAAGACACAGACAACTCCCCTTGAGGAAACCTTCATGCTTCTCACCTGGGTCTGAGGGTCAGGTGTCCCTCTTGCTCTAGATCCCAAGAAGGCCAGTTCTCACACTTCAAGATGTGTGGCCTGGACACATGTCACAAGGTGCTAACCTGGTCCTCCAGGTGCCTCCGAGAGCGATGTGCAGTCCAGTTTGTTGTGATCCAGCATGGACTATCATTGGAAACAGAGGTCATTTATATCATCCCTTTTTCACTACTTACCTATTGGATTGTAAAATTCTGTGTCCTCTCACTCACACAAGCCTCAGTCCATGAGGGGCTCAAACAGGCTATTTTTCAAGCCCGTAAGCCAACCTGGGCAGGTGTTAAACAGCTTCTGTGGGCCTTGATAAATGCCAAGGAAAGCTATGAAATCACCTTCCTTAAAAAGAGAAGTCGATCAAAAGCAGAACTACACTATTTATGAAAACAGACAATTAAATTTCTTGTGAAAAGAGAGTGCAGAGGACTTACACACTAGGTGTTAGAGCAGTCTTGGAGCGGGTGGCCCAGGGAGCCTACATGTGGCTCCTCAAAATGACACATGGCAGGCCAGGAGGTGGTGATGTATTTTAAGATGGTTCAAAAAACCAAAAACAAAACCTGCCGAAAGCCTTGGGTCAGAGCACCAGAGAGACACGTAGGAAACAACATTGTCAAATTCTGGTTGCAGAAGTGTTTTATTACTAGAAAACCAGCATTATAGGCAACCATACCCAAGTGAGTGATCAACTTCAATATATGATCAAGGACAGGGTGGGTGTTAGAAGTGTCAGATTATTTTTATAAACCTATGATCCCACACCTGGGTGCCTGATATTCATTTAAATATCATCAAACCTATTATTACCCCTCCCAAAATCAGCATTTTTACATTCAAACTGGCCACATCCCATCTGCCAAGTATAAAATGAGATGGACTGATTAAACATTTTAGCACTTTAATTTTTATCACGAGGAAATTACACTTCAGAAAAGAATCAATACGTCAGCACAGTCCATGACATCCAAGTTACAATAAACACCTACACATCATTCTAGGTCTGAGCAAACACCTTCTGTTTTTTCAACCCAAAAAGAGTAAGCCCAAGACCAAATACACAAAGCTTGGGGAAGATCAGACGAGCAAGCGAAAGGTCCCAGCCTCACCTGAGCCAGCCCTGTTGCTGGCCTGAGGGTTCTCTCAGTGGCTTTCCTTGTGCCTCCCCCAGGATGACCGCACCTGAGCAGAGGCCCTTCCACATGCTCCACTGTGGAGAGTCAGGAGGTGATTGGGCAGCAGGAACAGGAACAGGCCTCTGGGCCAGGCCAGACATGTCTGTGCTGGGTGAGAAGAAAAGACTTGGAGACAGCACACATCCCCTGATATCCTGGGTCCTAATACACAACAGTGTGAATTCTGAGGGACATCTGGTCTCCCAGCATCACTAGGCATCCACAGTTCGAGACACTCTCAGCTGATCAAATCAAACAGTGAAAGATGTTTGGCTCCCAAATATCTGACAGGCAACTGGGGGATTCTGTGGAGAATTCCAGAAAGCTGAGTTGTGGACACTAGACATAAATAGCAGACAGGAGGAGGATTACCCAATGTCTGCTGAAAATACCTGCTGGGAACCACCACATGTTGACCCTGGTCACTGAGGACCCTGGGATCCTCCTTAACTCCAATGCAGTAGCCTGGATGCTCATTGCCTGTCCACACACCCGCTGCCCAGCACACATGCCCTCACATGGCCTGGCCATTAGTTATGTGCCTGATTCTTGGGACCCACACCCTTAACCCTGAAACCTGACATTCAGATAATAAGCAATGCCATAAGAGTGAGGTGGCTCATGAATAGGAACAAATTAGAAACTACTAACCAGGGCTTTGGCCAAAGTCACCTCATGAAATATTCATACAAGTCTCAGTTATAGAGAAGTGGGGGATGACTTAAAAGTTTAGTTTATATCAAAATAAATCGGTGGTTATATTCTCTATTTTTTAATCCCTCATTTATGCAAACATAATTACCGATTTGGAACTTGAGGGAATTTTACATATTAAGCCATCATCTCCCTTTGGAGATGAAGGCATGTTTGAGATTGAATACCTCACTGCTCTTCTAGTTATATAGTCTCAACCAGTAACCTCTGTTACATAAAAAAGTACATGTGAAACTCTTATGTGGCTGAGAGTGTAACATTTATGACATAGACAGCACATGACATTTATTATTTGGAGAACAATTTCATATATAAAAAGTCAACAGGACATTCCTAACACATTATTTTTTTTTATTCATACAGAATTGGGACAAAGGCCAGAGATGCAGAGGGTGAGAAGATTCACCCAGAACAGAGCGGGGAGCAGAACAGGCAGATCAGCAAAGTACTCTGCCGAGGGGAGCAGCGGGTGATCAGGAGAGGTCTTCCGTGCCATGTGAATCTCATCTGGGGTAGGCGAGGATCAAATTCATGCGGAAGTGGCTTAAGCTTTTTAGTGCAGTGCTTTAACCCACTGCACCACCAGTAAGGGGCCCCTAACACATGGATTTTTAGGATTTTTTTTTTTTTTTTTGTCACAGGTACGGTTTTGGTCAAACATAAGTTTTCTTGTCATAGACAGACTTGTTTCAGGATTTCAGGGTACAAGTCAGATATGCCAATTTAGAGTGCAATTCTGAAAGCATGAGTGTGATTTAGGTGCAGAAGTGACAGAAAAGGGAGAAGAGAATGTCGTTGAAGCTAAATGCATAGCTTTAGCCTGGACATTATCACAGTGACCGGTGGGCAGCCTAGGACCAAAGCAAAGTCTGATGCTAGGTAAGGGCAGAGCAGACACGGGGGTGCAAGGACAAGAGGAAAGGTCCCACATGGTTAAGGGGTGAGGCAGAAAGAAGGGAAGTTTTCCCAGGATGGACAGAGATGGGGAGAGAGGGCTACTGTGGACAGGGCTCAGAGCAGCGAGGGCAGGGGAGGCTTTGAGAAGGGGTTTCAGTTCTGTTCAAGCATCACATGTTCATGGAAGGTTTCAGGTGCAGAATGAATGACCTGATTATGCTTCACTCTAAGACTGTCAAGGTTGGGGAGTTGAGTAAGGAAAGAGGGAAGTGACCAGTCAGGAGCAGTAGTTCTGGCCACGGACTTACCCTGTGCAGGCTGGGCAGGGTAGTGCTAGTTCTGGAGGAAAGAAAGCAAAGTGGAGTTTGTTTGGACGTTTCAGGCCTTTAATCATGAGTCAGGCAGTGTGCACAGGGGCAGACAGGGCCAAGGGATCTCAGGCTTGGGGAGGTTGAGCAGCAGCTGCAGCCATTGGAGGAGCTTGTTGGGGGACGGAGATCTGTGACAACAATGTGGCCATGTGGGGCTTCCATGGTGCCTAAGGTTGGGGGAAATCTCAGCACTGTCACTCTGTGGCCCTGAGTTGGATCTGTGGACAGGGGTGAACCTCAGGGTACAGCAGATACCTCCTGCCCCCCGCCTTCTCTTCTCAGCAGTGTACTTAAGTGCATCTCCCTGTTCTCCTACCCTCTGCCTCTGGAGAGTCCTGTAAACCGCCACCTCTAAACTCTACCCCAATCCTTGTATGCATAACTACATCTGGGAGCTCCAGAAGCACATCCTCAGTGGTTATTTCTATCTGCAAGGGCACGTACACCACCCTGCCAACACTGTTTAATTGATGATGGAACTTGATCCCAGAAAAAGTGTAAACTTCAGTGTCATCATTTCCTACCCCTGACTGAACATGAAGAAGGGGTATCTGTCCTCCCATGCGCCCTCCCATGACTGTTAAGATCAGGCTGTGGCCAAGGCCATGGTCACTCTGAGCTTTCAGAAAGATCAGATGCACAGTTCATGTTGGACCTGAGATTCAGTTGTTTGGGGACAACTTAATACTTCATTCAAGAATGCAGGAGGAGAATGAGAGGCAGGGACGTGCAATCTTTGGTGAGACCTCCCCGGCCGCTGGTCCCAATTGAGATGGTTCTTCGGTGATTGAACCCTTCAGCCCAATGTTTCTTGGAAGAGAAATCATGTCACCCATTTCCTGAGGACCCATGAGTTTGACCAGGAGAGGTATAGGGATTCCTCATTAGCTGGCCTCAAGTCCAATCTGGAACACAAGAGAACCTCAATGCCAGCCTGCCAGCTGGAGGAGCCCCAGGATAATTAGATCACCTCCATGTCAGCCTCAGAACAGCAGGACCCCTGAGAACAGGCAACTACCTCCAGGCCTGTCCCCCAGCTGGAGGGGCACAAGGACAGCAGGATCAAACCTTAAGCCCAGCCCCAACACAGAAACTCAACCCTGAGACTTGACCCAGGACCTGGCTTGCACCTCCTGTTCCATACAAGTGTGGGAACACCATAGGGCAGAGTCCCATATTTAGAGAAAGTGAGGAGACCAGATTCTTCCAATGGGACCAGAGAAAGCAGGAAATACAGAGCTTGGCAGATACTGATCATAGTCCTATAGTAGTTTCTGTCCACCACTCCGAAACACCGGCACCACAGTAACAACATCCATGCAATGAAGAACTGGGGGTGAGCCTTCTGCATTGAGCTAAGGATGTTTAGGTGGCCTCTGGTTTTGGAAAACAGGGGTAACTGTCTCCATTTCCATTTGGAGTTCCAGAGTTTCCTGCAACTGCAGAGCTCAGGGTCGATGTCACCACCACAGATCTCCTTCCTTGGGTCAAAGGAAAGCAATTCTCAGGGTGGAACTCCGGGGGGAGCTGCTGCCCTCTGGCCCAGTGGGGAGGAGCCTCACCACTCTGACCTGGGGTCCTCCTCTTGCCTGGTGAGAGCTAGGGGAGCCCAAAGTGAGGGGAAGGTGAGAAACATTTCCCTGCATGAGGCTGTCTGTGGAGGGAGGGCTGGATGCAGAATAATGGGGTCTGTTAGGGTTCATTTATGTGTGTGAAGGAACACAGGGGGCCAGTTTCATTCCTGGGCAGCCCACTGGGGCAGAACCTGTGCTGAGATTACGTCCCCTGGAAAGACATGGGCACATGCAAGTCTGGTCACTGCTGTCCAATGAATATTCTGAATAGTAAAATAAGCAAGAACCAGGAGCCTCACCCTGGTGTGGTGCCCACGACACCCCTGGTCTTGCTGGAAAGTCGGCCTGCTGCCCACTCAGGCCTTAGGTGCTCACATGAGGCCACCTATGTCTCCCCCTACTGAACTCCCCCACAGAGGTGACAGCCACCTGACCGACAAGGGCCTTGCCATCTGGAACAGAGAATTGCAGAGCTGCTCTGGTGTTTCCCCTCCAGTGGGGAGAGTTCTGCTAAATCTGTGTCTCCTGTCTACTGTGAGAAGGAAAGGCAAGAGAGGAGCTGATAGGCAGAAGCTGAGGCTACTGTTTGAGCCAAATCAGGAGGACTGTAGGGCCTGACCAACCCAGGCAGAGACCTGGCTTTCTCTCCGGTCCCAAGCCTCAGTTTCCTATCTCCATAAGGGAATGTGCCCCTCTCTCTGAGAGGTCTGATGGGACACTCAGCAGTTATTTCCCAGCTGCTAGAAGCTGAGGATTACAGGTGAACCGACAGCTCTGAGGGAAGGGACTGGAAGTCGAGATGCCACAGTCTTCCATGTGAGTGAGGGACACCCAGTACTCACCTTGCAGGGAGGCCAGGTGGTCGGCAGGGCTCCTTAGACAGGTGTGAATCTGAGGACTGGCCCTCGGAAAAGAATCAGCTCAGTGACCATGGGGAGAAAAAGAGTGCTAGCATGTCAGAGAGAGGCTGCAGGCCTAAGAAAGCAAAGGGCAGGTAACGAGTCTCAGGAACAACATCCACAGACTTGGACTTTATCCTGCGGGTGGTGGGAACCAATGAAGTGCTTAATGCCATAAATAATGGTGAAGCCCTGAAGGTCTGTCCTGCCGGGCACAGTGAGGCAGAAGTGAGCCTGCAGACAGCCCTCAGCAAACCTTGGGGCCCTTTCTGTTCCTCTCCCGCTAGGCGGAGCTGGGAAGATGAAGTCAACCACCCAGAACGGTGCTAAGATGTCCTGCGATTTTAGCAGCAGTCGAACAACCGTCAGGTGTGGGATTTTACTGACACGTGTGACCACAAAGACACGGCCATGACCTGTGAGGCTGCCTTTGTTACCACTGCAACATTCTCCAGTGTCAGGCTTCAAGTTTTCTGACTTAATTCTTGCCTTTAATTACTTTATAAGCCATATTGACACTATACTGGAATTCAGAAGCCCCAAAGTGCAACACTTTATCTGGGTGTCTCGAGGAAGCAGGTGACTAAAGAACAATCCTAACGACTATTCCCTCAAAGGTGGAAGAACTTCCAATATATTAACTTGTTATCTATTTTCTGATTAAACACCTATTATCACCCAATACACTTTCTCCCTCTTGTATAATCACAACTCATTGTATCTTTTTAGAAAAATAGTATCTAAGTTATTATTAATTCTGTTTTACAAATGTCCCTCAATTGGAATAAAGTAATATATCTAGATAGGACTTACTGTTTATTTGAAATTCATTATATTTCATCTAAATTTTGGACTAAAATATTTTGTTGGTAGATCAAAATGAGAAAACTATATGTGCATGGGTCTTATGATTTGGTAATGACCTACATATAAAGAAATTATTCATAGATGCTATTACAACACCGGTTATTGTCTTTTATTAACATGGAATCTCCCCTCACATATATGTCATACTAAAAGCAATCACACATTAAGTCTCACTTACCTGAACATCTTGTTCAACCTGAGCTCCATCAACTCCAGGGTCTCTAACTGACCTAAAATAGAAAATATGTCACAGTATTCAATTACATGAGCATGGTCATGCAAATGGAGAAATGGCCCCATCCTGAGGTACCTGAAGCTTTATATTATAGGAGGGTCTTGATTCTATAGAGCATAACAATTCTAAGAGATTTCATTGCATCACACAGCACTCTGCAAAACCAAACTTATCATGTTGAATTGATATCCAGGTCTAGTCACACAGATACACACACAGAGATCTGAGCTGGTGATTAAGAGCTTAAGTCAGGTGTTGTAAAACACAACCAAACTAAGGCAGCACACATCCAGACTCAAGCAAGTATCAGATATGAGTGTCAGAATTTTAAGTGACTTTAATTAGCCATATCCAGAGCAGTCGGGCCATAGATACTGTGATCAAACTGTCAGTAATCTCAACCAGATACCTGATGGAGACACCCAGGTCCTCTGGTGTACCCTGAAGTATCCTGTATCCTTCACAACATTGTCTTCTAGCTTCAGCCACATTCTGCAACAGAATAATGTCAAACTTATTTACAGCTTCTTTCACTATAAAAAAAATGTATCCTCCCTCATTAATCAAATAGCAAAGGCATAAAGGAAGAAATACCTGGTTAGTATTAACTGTTCTCCATCTCTGAGAGTCCAAAAGACTAAAATCAAGTAAATACCTTCAGTGAGTAGCAGACAACAACAAGTCATCATTTGCATGATTTGATTTAGACTCAGCCAAACCTTTGGAGACTGCAATTTGGTCACGGCATGCCCTGTGATGAAAACTGAGAACAAGTGTAACAGAATGATATCATGTGTGTCTCCTACATACAGACACACACAGATACCAGACCTCCCTAAAAGTGAGAGTTCATACTTTTCTTATCAATGAAATCAAGCTATTTTAACTTCATAAACTGAGAGCTGTATTTGTGAATAACATGTCTGTATTTCTCAAACATGCCAGGGGACAGACATGCGGATAGCCAATAAATTAAGAGCATTTGCTGCTGAGCCACTTGAACACATTCTCTTTACCATACATGCTTAAGTAGAACATAATTTTTTCCTACTCTGAAGGCTACAGCATAAATGTGTTAAAAACTTTGGTAAATTATTTATTGGAAACTGACACGACTGAGGCCTGGTAATTTTCACTTGCAAAAGCCAGTATCTCCTAAGGCGAGAACCTTCATTTTGCAAATCAAAGAAGAAACTTAATGAGAAAATTTTTGTGTTCATCACCAGGGCAACCTGCTTAACACTATTTCCATTACCCTTCCTTCAGAAGCTGTAAGACTAAAAGTGTGGCCACTGCCCTAAAGGGCTCCAGTCCATAGGTTATAGGAAATCAGGACTCTGCAGTCCAAACACACCAGGGTAAGAAGGGCCAGGCAGGAGCTTCTGAAATGCACCGACACCCAAGTTCCGCAAGCAGGGAAGCGACACTGTGCATGGCACACACTCATCTGCTCTTGCTCATTTACTTCAATCCGTGTTCATCTGTGATAATTACCTGGAAAACCTTTCAAACAATGGGAACCTGTCATTACTGCCAATGTTTTCATTATACTCAAGTAAAAAGACAAATGAATCCATCCAATCTTAGTGTCAGGTAAATGAACCAAAAGAAACAAACAAAAAAACACTGTGCTTCACCTACAGCTGAGGTGGGCAATGCACTCATAAGCTTTTTTCTAACTGTGAACATCTTTGTGACCTACTTATTTCAACATAAAATGTTTTTGAAATTTAAGAAGAATTTAATATTTCACGTGCTTGAAATATGGGTGCATGTTTTAGCATAAATTATACCCAGCAGGTATTAACATAACGAGGCTGCTAGACCTTCAAAAATTTATTTTTCACTCAATTTGTTGAAAACATCCTGGGTTTCTTCCAGTGTTGCCATTGAGGGCAGTAAAAGACATCATTACATCAATGTAGTCTTACAATGGGTTACTGAAAAGATAGTTTAGGCCAACAGTAAGGCCAGAAATCTCACTGTGCGGAAATTAATAAAATTCCATTTAAAACAGCAATGCTGAATTAATATGAGGGAGATTAATAAAATTCCATTTAAAACAGCAATGCTGAATTAATATGAGGGAAGAAAACACTGTGAAGTGTACTGTAAGACTCAGTGTCGGAAAGATACAAGCACACAGGATGAGAGAAAAATATCTGCATGCTTGAAACGGCAATGGTAATCAAGGTTTTCCTCGGTTCTGTTTATCCTGCAGAACTGCAGGATGGGCTTGCAACAATGGGGCAACAAAAGAAAATAATCCAGTCTCTCCTAGGTGGATGGGTTTGATTTCGGAGTGCAGCTCAAGGAGATTGTTAGCTGTCCTCGATATGACATCTTCTGGCTGGACCAAAATTAGCCAAAGAACTACCATGCCTGACCCATGGTTCAAGGACAAAATTCAGCAGCAGCGTGTCTCAGTCCTGGATCCAAACTCAAGTTACACCATGATTCGGCAGAAAACAACCAGTCAGACCCTATCAACTTGCATCTCATGCATTTGTTCTCAACCCCATACACATTGTCCAAAGTCCCATCCTTGGGGAGATTAATTTGAGAGTCCTGTCTCCAATCTCTTGCCAGGTAACCTCGCATTACACTAGTTCTTTTTCAAAGGCTGGTGGTGCAGGTTTTGGCTTCTGTGCCATCAGGTAGCTGGTCCCAGTAGGTAGTTTGGCACCATTATAAATCTTATGAGTCTGCCTGTTAGGCCCTACAAAGGATTTTTACAACTAAAGACAATGAAAATTAAAAATGGACAAAGGACTTGAAGAGAATCTTCTCCAAAGGGCACTTACAGTCAAAAGTCAACAGAAAAGACTTTTGACACCCATAGTTATAATGGAAAAACAAAGTAAAACCAATCACAATCAACTTTATATTAATATATGTTTATAAATATTATAATTAATAAATAAAATTACAAATGTTGGCAAATATGCTTGTGGAAATGTAAAACAATGCAGTCAAGGCTTAAAATAGTCCTCATGGAGGACTCTCACCCTGACCATTCCCTAATGTCCTTTCCCTGCACGAGTGATGTTCTCATCACTCAGTGTGCCTTGACCGCAAGATAGGCTATAATGCACAGCAACAAGAGCCCTAAAGCTCCTGACAGGGAAACAGACAGGAGAGCAAACTGGAGAACGGCCCACACAGCCCTGGGCTTGCAGCCAGCATCCAGCCAGGAGGGCTAAAGCGAAGGCGGGCCTCACACACACACACACACACACACACACACAGCCACCACCCGGCAAAAGGAGAGGCCATGGCACACACATACACCCACACACACACACACCACCCAGCAAAAGGAGAGGCCATGGCTAAAACAGGGCTTTGACACACAATTACCCAAACCCCTCCCCACACAAAGAGAGACCTTGACCAGCACAATGCCTGGACACACACACACACACACACACACACACACACACAAGCTCCTAACAAGGAGAGGCTTTTGCCATCACAAGGATGGCCACTCAAACACACACACACAAACCCACACACACACACACCACCCCTGCACAAGGAGAGAGCTGGGTCAGCATAGGGCCAGGATAGATACACACACACACACACATACACACACACCACCCCTGCAAAAGGAGAGGCCTTGGCCAGCACAGGGCCTGGACACACACACACACACACACACACACACACCACTCCCACAAATGGAGAGGCCTTTGCCAGCATAGGGCCTGGCAAACACACACTCACCTCCCCCACACAAGGAGAGGGCTTCGCCAGCACAGGGCCTGGACACACACACGCACGCACACACACACACACCAACCCCGTAAAAGGAGAGGCCTTGGCCAGCATAGGGCCAGGAAACACACACACACACATACATATACAACACAGACGCTCAAGGAGAGGCCTTGGCCAGCTCAGGGCCTGCCATTCACACACACACACCACCCCCATAAAAGGAGAGGCCTTGGCCAGCACAGGGCCTGGACACACACACATAACATATACAACACACATGCTCAAGGAGAGGCCTTGGCCAGCTCAGGGAATGGACCCACACTGAAACACACACCACACCACCCCCGCACAGGGATAGGCCTTGGCCAGCACAGGGCCTGACATTTACACACACACACACACACAAACACACACACCACCCCCACAAAAGAAGAGGCCATGGCTAACACAGGGCCTTGACACACAAATACCCACACCTCAACCCACACAAGGAGAAGCCTTGACCATCACAGTGCCTGGACACACACACACACACAACCCCCGTAAAAGGAGAGGCCTTGACCATCAAAGTGCCTGGACACACACACACACACACACATACACCCAAGACCCAAACAAGGAGAGGCCTTGCCAGCACTGGGCCTTGACAGATACACACACACACACACAAAATCCACCCCTGCACAATGAGAGGCCGTAGCCAGTACAGGGCTTAGACACACACATACACACATACCCAGACCACAAAAAGTGGCCTTTGCAAACACAGGGCCTGGACACACAAACACACACACACACACACACACACCACCCCCGTACAAACAGAGGCCTTAACCAGCTCTGGGACTGGTCACACACACAAACACACACACTCACACACCCAACCACCACACAAGGAGAGGCCTTTGCCAGCACAGGGCCTGGACATTCAAACACACACACACACAACACAAACACACACACAAACCACCCCCAAACAAGAGAGGTCATGGCTAGCACAGGGCCTGGACACACGCATACACACGCACCTAACCCGGCACAAGGAATGGTCATGGCCAGCAGAGTGCCTTGATTCAAACACACACACACACACACACACACACTACCCCCACATAAGGAGAGGCCTTGGCTAGCGCAGGGCCTGCACACACACACACATACACGGACACACACACACAAACACACACTACCCCCACACAAAGAGAGGCCTTTGCAAGCACAGGGCCTGGCCATTCACACACACACACACACACACACACACAAAAGCACACATACCACCCCCACTGGAGAGGCTGTGGCAATTACAAGGCCTGGACACACACACAAACACACACACACACCACCCCTGCACAAAGAGGGTAATGGCCAGCACAGGGCCAGGACAAAGACACACACACACAAACCACCTGCGCACAAGGAGAGGCCTTGGCCAGTTCAGGGACTGCACACACACACACACAACCCACGCACAAGGAGAGGCCTTGGCCAGCACAAGGCCTCACCATTCACAAACACACTCACACACACACACACAAACACAGACACCCACACCCAACCCCACACAAGGAGAGGCTTTTCCCAGCACTGGCCCTTGACACACACACAAACACACACACTCTCCTGCACAAGGAGAGGCAGTGGCCAGTACAGGGCCTGGACACATACATACACAAACCCCACACAAAGTGGCCTTTGCAAGCACAGGCCTGCACACACACAGACATACACACCCAACCCCCGCACAAGATGAGGCCACGGCCAGCTGAAGGACTGGACACACAAACACACACACACACACACACACCACAAGGCAAAGGCTTGACTAGCACAGGGCCTGGACACACAAACACACCCCACCCCTCTACAAGGAGAAGCCCTGGCAGCAAAGGGCCTGGACGCACACACACACACCTTACCCCCACACAAGGAGAAACCTTGGCCTGCACAGGGCCTGGATACACACACATACACATACACAAACACACACAACTCCCGCACAAGGAGAGACCTTGACCAGCACAGGGTCTGGACTCACACACATACACATACACAGGCACACACAAATACGTACCCCACACAAGGACAGGCCTTAGCAAATACAGGGCCTGGAAACACACACAAGCCCTACCCCTGCACAAGGAGAGGCCATGGCAAGCACAGGGCCTGGACACACATACCCACAACCACCCACACACACACACCACCCCTGCACAAGGAGAGGCCGTGGCCATCAAAGGGCCTGGACACACACACACACACACACATAACCAAACCCCACACAAAGAGGCCTTTGCAAGCACAGGGCCTGAAAACACACAAATATACAAACACACACCCTACATCAGCACAAGGAGAGGCCTTTTCCAGCACAGGGTCTGGCCATTCAAACACACACACAAACACACACACACCACCCCCACACAAGGAGAGGTCGTGGCCACCACAGGGCCTGGACACACACGCACACACACACACACTCACAAACACACACACCACCCCACACAAGAATAGGCTTTGGTCAGCCAGCACAGGGCCTGCACACACACACACACACACATACACACACCACTCCCCCACACAAGAAGAGGCCTTTGCCAGCACAGGACCTGGACACACACACACACAAACACCACGCTCCCCCACAGCCTGGCCATTGACACACACACACACTCACTCACACTCTCTTACACACGCACACACCACCACCCCACCCTTGCCACCCAGCCCATCCCACAGTACCTTGCAGTGGGAGAGGCGCCGGGGCGGTCTACTTCTTTCCATGTCCCTGTTGCAGGCTCTAGGACACATGTTATCCTC
>NW_004567165.1:98894-109934 GCF_000260355.1 Condylura cristata
CGGGCCCCGGCCTCCCTGCTGGGCCGCCCGCCCGCCCGGGACCCCTGTCTGGCGTCGTCCGGCCCGCGGCTCCTTCTTTTCCTGCGCCCGGCTTCCCACTCAGGTGGGACTCGCTGTTATGTGAGCGCCCCCCGGGGCTGGCGCCTGTGCAGGACCCCCCCCCCCGCACCTGCGCAGGTCCCCCAGCACCTGTGCAGCACCTTCTGCAAGAGGCCAGGCTAGGCAGGGAACTGGCACATGTGGCTGAGGCAAGGTAGCTCGCCCTGGGTCGCCCCTGCTGCCCCAGCGCCTTGGCCACTTCTCCCAGCCCATGGCGCCTTGTACCCCAGCACAGATAAGGGCAGCCAGGATGGGGACACCTGCTGTGGAGACCCGAGAGCACAAGCCCTCTGGGAGGCTTGGGCGATAGGCCCCAGACGACATCGAGGTGCAGGGCCGAGCCTGCTTGCGCTACCGGGGTGCTGCGGCCTCGCCTTACCTGACCTGAGGCCCCTGAGCAGGTGGATGGGGGCTGCGGTCCGCCCTGCTGTCCGCTTGAAGCGCAGCCCACAGGCCACCCTTCACAGCTCTCAGTGGCCTGCCCATGGCGTGCCAAGCGGGGGAGGGTCAGCAGAAGGCGCAGGGGCCTCCCCAGGCTGAACCTGCTCTGGGCTCATGAACTTGCAGGCATGGTGGGGGCTGAGAGGCGCCCCGCCCCACCGCCCCGCCCCCCACCCACCCACAACCCCTTCTTCCAGCTCCCTGCCCAGATGGTGTGGGGTGACGGACAACCCGGGCAGTGCGTGTGCCACGTGGGCCTGCCTGTGCACACCCAGTGCGCCCCGCAGCCAGGGCTGGGTTGTGGCCTGAGCGCCCCTCTTGCCTGCTCCCAGCCCGCACCCATCAACGACGACCTCTGCGGCCTGGACATGAACCAGCGGTTGGGCGGCTCCACGCTGGTTGAGGGGCTGCTGCTGTTCGCCACCAGCCTCGACCGCATGACAGCCGTGGTCGCCTAGGTCTACAACGGGAGAGTGTGGTCTTCGTGGGCACTAGGAGTGGCCAGCTGAAGAAGGTGGGTGCGGAGCATCTGCTGCAGTGTGAGTTGCTCTGGGGTCCTGGGGCGTGGGGGCCTGGGCCGAGGTTCGTGGTCATGAGGGGTGGAGTCTCGGTCTGGGTATGCAGGGGTGGGAGGCAAAGTCTGGGGTTAGGGGTCCCGAGGCCAGGCACCGGGCGCAGGAGTCTGGGGCCTGGGTCTGGGGGCGCTGGGGTCTGAGGTCAGTCCAGGGGCGCAGCATGGGGATGGAGGCTCAGTCCGGGGGTGTGGGTGTCTGAGGCTGGGTTTGGCGTATGGGGAAAGAGGCTCAGTCCCCGGGTGCTCGGGTGCCAGGGGCAATGGCACAGTCTGGGGGCTGGGGAGCAGAGGTTCAGTCCTCGGGCAAAAGAGGGGGGTGGAGGGTCAATCCAGGGGCTCAGATGGCAGAGGGTCAGTCTGCGGTGGGGGAGGTCTGAGGCTGTGTCTGGGGGCTCAGGGGTGTCTGAGGCAAGGTAGGGGCTCGTGGGTGCTGAGGCTCTGTCCGGATGTGTGTGGGGTCTCAGGCCGGGTCCAGGGGTGCACTGGTGTTTTGAGGCCCGGTCTGGGGGTGCTGGGGTTCTGAGGCCAGGTCTGGGGGTGCCAGGGTTATGAAGCTGCATCCAGGGGTGCGGGGGTTCTGAGGTCGGGTCCAGGGGCATAAGGGTCCTGATGCCTATTCTGGGGGCGTCGGGGGCAGGCCTCATGTTCAGAGCTACCTGTGCCCAGTGCCGGCAGTCAGGGACAAATGACTTTCACAGTCGCCTGGATGACATTGGGGAGCTGCCCACCATTCCAAACACAGCACTACACACATTGCACACTGCACACAATGTGCTACACACACGAAACATTGCACATGCAGAACACTGCACACACAACACTGTACACACTACATATTGCACACACAACACAACACACATGCAAAATGACACACATACACCATTGCACACACAACACTTCACATACAACACTACAAACAACACTGTACACACATCATTGTGCACACACAACACTACACACATAACACAGCATACACATCCCTGCACACACTGCACACACAAAACCACACTACATAACACTGCACACACAACACAGCACACACAAAATGACATGCATGCACCATTGCACAAACAACACTACACATACAACACTACAAACAACACTTTATGCACATCATTGTGCACACACAACAGTACACACATAACACAGCACACACAGCCCTGCACATACTGCACACTGCACACACAGAGCCATACATACATAACACTGCACACACAACTCTGCACACACAATACCACACACACATCACTGCACATACAGCACTGCACAAACAATATCGCACACACAGCAATGTACAAACTAAAATTGCACACACATAGCACCACACACACTACACACTGAACACACTACACACTGTGCACATGCAACATTGCACTCACAAAACACTGCACACACAACAATGCACATACAGCACAACACACACAACACCTTACACACATAGCATTGCACACACAGCACTGCTCACAAACTGCACATACAGCACTGAACACAACACTGCACACACAGCACTGCACACACATAATACTGCACACACAGTACCACACACACACCATCACACACATTACATGCACTGCATACACAACACTACACACGAACAATAATGCACAAACACTGCACACACACACACTGCACACACAGTGCTCACAAACTGCACATACAGCACTGAACACACACAGCACTGCACACACATAATACTGCACACACGGCACCACACACACACACCATCACATACATTACATGAACTGCACACACAACACTACACACGAACAATAATGCACAAACACTGCCCACACCACACACTCACAAAACAGTGTACACACAACACTACAAACACAGCAAATAACACAAAACACTGTTCATACAAAGCACTGCACACACAGCACTCCACACAATGCTGTACACACAGCACTCCACACACATAATACTCCACACACAGCACCACAAACACAACACCACACACTACACTGCACACACTGCACACACAAAACCACGAACACTAAACACTGCAGACACAGCAATGCACACACACAACACTTCACACACAACATTGTACACACACATGCACACATCACAATGCATACATAACATTGCAGACACTACACCCTGTGCACACATACCACTGCACATACAGCACCACATACACAACACCACACACTACACTGCACACACTGCACATTACAACACTGCAAACACTACACAGTGTGCAGAGACATCCCTGCACATGCACAACATGACACACACAACATTGCACATGCAACAATGCACACACAACATTGCCCACAAAACACACTGTACACCACAGCACAGGACACTCTACACTGCACACACACTACATTGCACACACACAACACTGCACCCAAACACCATTGCACTCACACACTGCAACACACTGCACAATCTACACTGCACACACACTACATTGCACACAAACAACACTGCACCCAAACACCATTGCCCTCACACACTGCAACACACTGGGCTGCATGCACAACATGGCACACACCCAACACTGCACACACAAGACTACAGGCAACACTGCATACACCACACTGTGCACACAGGCGACGGCACACACCCAGCACTGCATACACAGCACTGCACACACAACTTTTCACAAACACCACTGTGCATACACAACACTGCACACATGAGGCCGGTCCAGGGCCCCAGCTGCAGGAGGGGTGTGGCTCCAGGCAGGGCGAGGTGATCCCCCCCCAGCTCCCCGACACTGACTTCTCTACCCAGGGTTCGGGAGGGGCCCACGCGGGGTCCTGAGCGGTGGGACTAGACACCCGTGCCTGTCCAGAGCGCACAGCCAACAAGGCCGCCCAGGGCAGTGCCTGCATTCTTCCTGCCATGTGCAGCCCCAGGTGCCTGCTAGGCAGGCCAGGTACCCGGCCGCCAGGGAGGACAGCGGGGCCGCGAGATCCCACAGTGGTGGTGGCCGTAGCCTCACCCCAGGGGCCTCGGAGCCCTGGAGTCTGCCCACGCACAGGCAGAGGCTGCTAGCACATCCCTGCCCAGGGACAGGAGACCTTCCCGCACTCCACAGGGATGCAAAAATGTACAAAATGTAATATGATGTAAAATTATACTTAAAATAAAATGTTACAATAATTAGATCCTGTAATCTCTAACAAAAAGTTACTACAGTCCGAAAATAAAATGTTACAATAATTAGATCCTGTAATCTCTAACAAAAAGTTACTACAGTCCGTGCATAGTATGAGAAGGGCAGGTTGATCATTTATCATTATTTATAATGCACTTGGGTTGTCATGTTTACTATTGGGCACCTGAAAATATATTGAACAGTGGCCTCTTCATGCTTTTATTACTACAACTCCCAGAAGCACTGGGGTGCTGCTCACTTCCTTGTCAGTCCCCTTTCCTTCAGTTCAAGTAGGCGGGGCCAAAGGAATTATCCAATGAGCTTCTCCACAGGTGAAATTTCCCAATGAGCTTCTAGTCAGAGGGGCCATTAAGCAGAAAGTTTGATGGGCAGTTTCCTGGGCGGCCTCATTGAGGGGCATCTGCTGTGAGGGGTGGAGCCCAGGCCCTGTCCCCTCTCTGCCATGTTGGAGCCTCCAAGCTCAGGCAGACATTCGCCCAAATTTCCTTATGTCCAGTGGGCACATAGAACCTCCATGCCCATGGCCACTGGCCTAAGGATTTCCTATTCCTCCTACTCTTCCTGCTTGACTCACTGGGACCACGAGGGTGCTCTCAGCGCTTGTGAAGATGCTTCTATCAGCAAAAGATGCTGCTGGTAAGGGGTTAGAGGCTGGCTTCCTGGGGGTGGGTCACTCGTGGGGGCGAGGTTGTGAGTGTGTGTATGGTGGGGTTTACAATTAACCACTCAGTGACAGCAGTCAAGTATTGTGACTCTTGCTTCACACCTGTGACGTACATTGCTGTTCCTTTAACTCCTGGTAACCTAACTTCTGCCCATTGCCAAGTACATTCTTGAGTAACTGTCTCATGTGTGGTGGTGAGCCAGGCTGTTTCTGTCCTAGACTTTTTGGTATTTTTTTAAAATAACATAATAGTTTATTTTAACATCATTTTGTGCCTTTTTCCAGCTCAGTTGTAACCCCCGTGGGCTTCCCACCACCGATTCACCTGTGTGCCATCACCATAGGCCAGTTCACCCCCCACCCCCATTTTTAATCCTATTCCCTACTCTACCCCTGTAAAATGCCTCTGGTACATACTTGTTCATTATTATTATTATTTTAATCCCTAGTCCTTTATACTCCTGCTATGAGTGAAAACATCCGGCATCTTTCCTTTTCTTTCTGGCTTATTCACTAATATGGTCTTTTCCAGATCCATCCATGTTCTAAAAACACATGAGTTTATTTTGTGATTGCTGAGTGATATTCCATTGTGTATATGTACCACATGTTTTTAATCTAGCCATCTGCTTTTCGGCACTTGGGATAACTCCATATCTTTGCTATTGTAAATAAAGCAGCAATAAACACGGGGTGCAGGTATCTTTTTGAATCAGTTTTTTTTTTTTTTTCCTTATGTGTAGATACCTACGAGTGGGATTCCTGGGTCATATGTAAGCTCCGTGTTTATCATTTTGACACCTCCAGTTTTCCAGAGTGGTTGTGATAGTTTGTGTTCCCACTAGCAGTGCAGGTGAGCTCCTTTTTCTCCACATCCTCGCCAACATTTGTTGTTGCAAGTTGTTTGGAGATGTGTCATTCTCAATGGGTGAGGAGGTATCTCATTGTGATTTCAATTTGCATCTCCCATATTGCAAATTATGTTGAACATTTTTTTTCATGTGCTTGTTCGACAACTGCATTTCTACATTGACTAGTGTCTTTTTAGCATTTTTGCCCATTTTTTGATGGGGTTGTTTGGTTTTGTTGAGTTAAATATATATATATTTTTTTTCTTTGCTTGCATATCTTAGTGATCGTTCCTTCATTGCTCATGTGTGTGGGCATTTTTTCCCAATCAGTGGGCTATCTGTTTTTTTGTTGATGATGTCTCTGTTGCAGCACATAACTTCTTTAATTTGTTGTAGTCTCATATGTTTATCCTTTCCTTCACTATCATTAATTTGGGTGCTCTATCTTCAAAAAGGTTAACTGAGCACAGTGCTCCTCAGCTGAGGAAACACAGATGGGCTCCAGGCTGCCTGTCCCCTCTTCCTAGTTTAAACTTAAGCAGATTGTGGCTATAATACCTGTGTTTGAGCATGGCTAGGGGTGAGGGGGTTCTGTGATGGTGCTAATGGGACATTGTGGGTACCACACTCAGGGCCAATTTCAGTGGCCACCCTCAGGTGGGTGTCAGGCCGCCTCCTAAGTGGCTTGGACTGTGACCTGGTCTTGTCACTGTGATTCCCTCTGTGGTGTTGGACGGGTGAAGCTGTGTCAAGCACAGAGCCGGGATGCAGAGATCTTCTGCAGGGGGCCTGGACTCTTGCTTGACCTCAGCTGGTAGAACTGAGAAACAGGTGTGCACTCTGGAGGGGTGCGGGGCTGCAGCTAATCCTCAGGTGTTGTATGCTGTGTGAAGAGGTTAGCTCTGCCTCAGAGGCACCGAAACTGCTCTCAGTCCCAAGCACGCTGGCAGGCACCGAGGTCTAGGCAAACTGTCCATGGCCCATGGTGACGGCTGGCCATCCGCTGTTGTGCTACCGCTTCTGCAGGTTTCCAGGACACATAGTGAAGGTGGTGTCCAGTGTGCATGTTGGCCCATTGAAGGTTGGAGATGACTTGATCTCCTTCTAACTGATAAAACAACTTCCTGATTTACCTTAGATTTAGCTTCACTAGACCAGAACTTCATGCACAGCTGTAAACATCGGATCCTAAGGGAAAGGAATTTTTTAAGATTTATTATATGTATTTATACATACATATAGTGGCATTCAGTCCTTTGACACATACAAGGGCAGGAAGTGCAATGGAGAAGATGTGCCAGAGACAGCGTGGAGAGCAGCTCAGGCAGGTCTCCTGAACTCCACTGCTGAGGGGCCAGTGAGGAGCCTGGAGAGGAGTGTCACTCCCTGACCTGGTGGAACTCAGGCAGCAGAGGATGACAAAAGTTTGATGGCCCTGTGATTTAGCCTCTGCATCACCAGAGAGGCCTCCATAAAGATTATTTTAAAATGGTTTTTGTACCCAGGCAGAGAAAACAAAGTTTCCTGGGTTTCTCTGTCCTGGTAAGGGCTAAGAAGTTAAGGGGAGTCAGTACTGTTTGCTGGGTATCTGCGGTTCTCTATGTACCCTCAGAGCCTTGCCAGGTGTCTGTCAGCCTGAGCCTGTGCTATTCAAGCTGGGGTGGAGACTGTAGGTCAGGAGCTGATGGTGCACAACCTGAAGCCCTTTGGGCTCAGGGTCGATATCATGGTACAAGTCACCCCCAGTCTTCCTGGGGCTATGGAGCTTCTTGGGGCTGTTCACCCTGAGATATGACAGGTGCACACTTGTGCATCAGCCCATGTGACACTTTGAGTGTGGCCCATGTGCTCCAGGCACAGGCTACTCTGGGAGCTGACTCAGTGGAGGCAGGAAGGCCCTACTGTGGGCACACAGCGTGCAGGTGTGGGAGAGGAAGGGGTAAGTAACATCACCATCTGAACTTCAGTGTCTGTTCTGGTGAAAGCACTAAAGTCTCACTTTGCAGGGATGTTTGATGTTGCCACTCTTTCAGTGATTGGTGGGAAGGTGCATGAATCAGGAAAAAACCACCACAGTCCCATGCGGCTTCTCTCTGATACTTGCCTCCAATCCTGCTCTGCGGCATTTCATAGACCTGGAGAGCATGGCCATGGAACCACATTATCCTGTAGCATGTCTCGTGTTTGGGGGTGCAGGTGGGCTTTCCACGCAGGTGTCTTATTGGATGCCCCTGTGCTCAGGTGAGGCTTTAGGACCTGATCACTGTTCTGTGGGTGGTGGGGTTTACCATTTTAAGGTAGGGGGGCCTGTCTCGAGCCCCTGGCTCAGCTGTGAATTCTAGGATGAGTCTGATTTCTGAAGGCAGGCCCAAAGTTGTTGAAGTCAATTTAGAGGGAGCTGGCATTAGGCACTTTCCAAAATTCAATCTGAAATGTCAGAAGAGTGGCAGGGTATGGAGCTCACTGTCCTGTGGCCACAGATTGGGTCTTCGAAGACCAGTGTTTTCTTCCTCTGCCTGTGCTACCGGATCACGTTTACGGAATGGTTGGCCTTTGGGTCAGGCTTTGCAAAGACTGTCTGTGCCAGCCTGGGCAGTGTCTGAGAATGGAAGAGCGTGAACACTCTGAAGGGAGGCACCAATGGTTCCAGTAGACAGAGCCCACTTAAGAGAAGCTTCTGGGGCAGATGAGGGATGGGAGGGAGTAGCAGGGGGTGCTAAGAGGGAAGGCAAATTAGTCTGGGTCCCAAAAAGTGAGCACCCCAAAAGCACAGGGTGCAAATGCAGTTTGCTGGCCTAGAGACCTGCCCTCATCTGCTCAGCTCTACACTCAGGGATGGCGGCCCCAGTGCAAGGCCTGCAGGGTGTCTCAGGGTCAGATCCCTCTCAATGGGAACAGCAGGAGACATGGTGAGAAGTAGCAGGACCTTGGTGAGGCATGAGGGTGGCTGACCACCTGGTCTAAAGCTGGCGAAAACAGTAAAGTGCATTAAAAGAAGCTAGAGACACTGAGGTATGATCACAGGTTTAAGAAGTAGCAATCTAGGAGGAAAACTCAGAAAAAAAAAATGTACAAAATGAAGAATGATGTGAAAATGTATTTAAAATAAAAATATATTTGATTCAATGATCAGTAACAAATAGCTGGCTACAGTCTGGGTGCGTTATGAGAATGGTGGGTTCTTCCTTTTACATAGGTCTTAACTCCATTTGAGATTGGCATTCTAGCTATTGGGCAGCTGAATTAATCTGAGTCAGTGGCCTCTAGATGCTTTCAGACTACAACTCCCAGAAAGCACTGTGGTATCCCTTACTTCCTTTTCAGTTCCATTTCCTTTAGTGTTGAGTAGGCGGAGCTATAGGAATTATCCAATGAGCTTCTCCACTGGAGAAATTGTCCAATGAGCCTCTAGAACGAGGGACCAATGAGTGGGAAGGTTGCTGGGCAGTGTCTGTGGGTGGCATCATTGAGCCACCAGCTGTGATGCTGGAGCCCAGGCCCTCGCCTCTCTCTGTCTTGTTGCAGCCTCCCAGCTTATCTGGCAGCTGTAGACCTGGCTTCATTGGGCACAGAGAACATCCACATAGATAGCCAGTACCCACCCTGCTTCAACCGCACTGACCATGACAGTGTGCTTGGCACTTGTTAACATGGGTCTACGGGCAAAAGGTAGAACCCCTTTTTGCTGGGCAAGGGATTAGGCGCTTGCTGCAGGTGGGTGACACACGTAGGATGGGCCAAAGTGTGTGTGTTCTGGGGGTTATGCTTGTCCACCTGGTGAAAGTAGTCCACTCTTGCGCCCTTTGCTTCACACCTGTGAAGTGCTCTGTTTTTCCTTTAACTCCTGCTAACCTAACTTCTGACCAGTGCCAGGTATGATGCCAGCCTGGGTTAACCGTGAGTGGGATATGGTGCTGTGCATGGCTGTTGCTGTTCTGGCTTTGGTACGAAATGTTCCTGGAAAAAGAGACATGAAGCAAATAGTAACTACAGTCCGTGTGAATTATTAGTAAATGTCTTCCGTTTACAGTAGTTATACTCTGTTGGGGATGGTCATGCTCCCTGCTGGGCACGTGAAACTGAGCTTAGCCTAGAGGAATGTCCTGCACAGGCTCACAAGTTAGGCATGTGGGTAGCCAGTGCGTTCCTGAATTTGGCTTGACTACTCTCAATTCTTCACATATAGATAAGTGGTGTGTGTGTGTGTCCAGGCCCTGTGCTATCCAAGGCCTCTACTTGTGTGTGGGTGGTGTGTGTGTGCGTGTGCCCAGGCCCTGTGCTGGCCACGGCCTCTCCTTGTGCATGGTTGGTGTGTGTATGTGTCTAGGCCCTGTGCTGGCCAAGGCCTCTCCTTGTGCGGGGGTGGTGTGTGTGTGTGTGTGTGTGTGTTTGTTTGTGCCCAGGCCCTGTGCTGGCAATGGCCTCTCCTTGTGTGTGGTTGCTGTGTGTGTTTGTTTCCAGGCCCTGTGCTGGCCATGACTTCTCCTTGTGTGTGGTTGCTGTGTGTTTGTGTATGTGTGTCCAGGCCCTGTGCTGGCCATGACCTCTCCTTGTGTGGGGTTGGTGTGTTTGTGTGTGTGTCCAGGCCCTGTGCTGGCCACGGCCTCTCCTTGTGCTAGGGTAGTGGTATGTGTGTGTCTGTGTGTGTGTGCGTCCGTCCCTGTCTGGCCAAGGCCTCTCCTTGTGTGGGGGTGGGTCTGTGTGTGTGTGTGTGTGTGTGTGTGTTTGTGAATGCCAGGCCCTGTGCTGGCAAAGGCCTCTCCATGTGTGGGTTGGTGTGTGTGTGTGAGTGTGTGTGTGTGTGTGTGTGTAGCATCAGGTATGTGTCGCTTAGCTGAAAGCATGTGTCTTGAGTGTTCATGCATCCATTCCTTCATTCTTCAGCAGAAACTCATGGGAACTGAGACACAGGCCTTTCCTTGGGCTGCTATTTGGTGGGGGCTCAGTAAAATGCAACACACAATGAAAGCTATCGGCAGGGCCTCTGACATACTGGACCAGGCAGTGAAGGAACCAAATAATTACACATCAAGATGTAATTGCAATTCTGTGTTGTTCACTCAGAAGTAGTATGTAATTAATGCACTGAGGTTTATGCTATGATCCAAAGGCTTAAATAATGGGGGGGGGTGTACAAGTAGGAGATTGATCAGGCAGATATTTTACTGATTCATCTATAACAGTTATTTTTATGATCCCACTGTCTTGTAAGGTACACTACACAGAAAACTTCAACTTTCAAGGAGAATCATTGCTAATCTTTAAATTATTTATGTAC
>NW_004567165.1:110624-113896 GCF_000260355.1 Condylura cristata
GCATCTTTTACTGTGAGTGACCTGTCTATGTAAGACATTCATTTTGCTAATTTGTTATGGTGTTGGCAATACCATTATGCAAATGTTTGAGACAGTAGGGGGACTTAAGTCAACAGCAGTTGATAAATTTAAACTGAGCAGCTGAAAACAATTCTCACATGTGCAGAGAATCTTACCTTGAATTGGATCCCATCGATAGATACAAGAGACAAAAAATTCTTGTATCAAATAGAGTCATTTCCTAAATACTACTGATAGGCAGTGAATTTTCATAACATAATTAATTCCATCATTAAGTAAACTAACACTACTTTGGTTCATACAACTAAAGAAAAAGGAAGGGGATTTTAAAATTGTTTCTCTCCCCTAGCCTAAAAGTAAACTGCTGATCGTGAGGAAAGGCCACAGTGTTCTGCTTTGCTTTTCTGGTCACTTGACTCGGGACTATGTCTGTGTTCATGAAGGATGACTTGCTTTTCTTTGTCTCTCAGGAGAGTTTCCAGGAATCCAGGGTGTCAACTCATCAAGGGATTCCTACAGAAGAAAGAATGTCACTGTCAAAATCTAAATCTGGAGACTGAGATGGATTTCACACTGTGGCTTCAAAAGTAAGTTAAATTTTCCCTTCCTTTTCGCCAGCTTGTGTAAATTAAATGTATCAAAGATGTTCCTCTTTCTCAAAACTTAAGAGTCATTTGAGGGCAGCAGTTCACCTGTGTCCTACTCCTGCCCTCACAGCTTGCACGCCTCTCACTGCTTCCCCAACCCATGCTTCATCTCGCCAGGGCCCTGGAGAAGGAGCTGTGGATGGCTTCTCACCCTACACATTTAGAAAATAAAAACTTTGTTTACATTTTCTCCTGCATGAACTGAAGTACAAAGGACTCATGCATTTATAACTTGGATGATACCAGGGTTCATTGTTGGCATACAATTCATGTGCCTTAGTTAATTGTTCAACATTTGGATAATCAGATTCAAAGCATTTGGTAGCCTTTCTCTGGTCTGATCCTTGTGCTGAAGTATTAGGTTCTGGAGCAGCATAAACATACTCTGTGACCTCTGGAGGACCCCAGATGTCATCTGGAACAGTCCCCCATACATGGAGCAAGGAGCGACTGGGGAAAGGGACTTAATGAGCTTTGTCACAGGCAGCTATGAAACCAGTAGTTTCTTTAACGTGTGTGCTAAATCTAGAAAAAAACATTTGCTGCATTTTGTGGGTTGTGTCACGTCTCCATTGTTGAGATGTTCTCAGCAACATGTTTCTCTCAAGCTATCTCCTGGGGCAGCAGCCTGGAACAGGGAGGACAAGCAGATTTCACATTCCCAGAGGTTTGGTGGGCAGCCTCCTCTTGTCCAGGCCTAACCCAGGTCTTTCCCTCTGGTTGCTGTCATCAATGCTCTGAGTCCTGGGAAAGGAAACTCGAGTCTAGTTGCTGCTGATCTGGTTAAAGCACTGGCCTTTGGCTCCTGGCATGGAATTTATCGGCAAACCGTTGTTCCACAGAGAGCCGAAGGAGATCAGTTTCCTTTCTCAGTGGGGCTGTGCAGGTGGTATTTTGCTTTCCCAGTCAGGTTAGTTCTAGCCTTGACTAGTGTGTGCATTCCCAGACATCCTGTGTTCTAGACCAGGTGGATTGGAGTGCAGGTGTGTCACTCCACCTGCCTGTCTGTCAGTCCCTTAATCCCCAGATGAGAATGTCTGGTCATCAGAGTTTCCCGCCTTTTTCACTCTGGGGTCAAGTCCATCAGTCTCTTTATGGTGGTCTTTGTCCTAATTACCTGTATCTTGTCTGGTGCAAGATACAATACATTGCATTTTAGACAGGCTCCTTTGTTTATGCCTTATGAATTCACATGAGTGTTCTGGGAGGACATGGGGCTGTGAGAGGTTTCTTCTTCCCCCAAACGGGGCATCAGTAGTTTTAAAACATGATAAAACACTGGACTCCAGCTCAGCCGACTCCAACTTCCTTCTGCCTCTGCCTGTGGCCCTATCATTGTTCAGGGGGGTATTATCTGTGGGAGTGTTTTTGCCGGGTATCCATTAACTAAGGTGCAGTGACATGAGCTGAGGCTGAGTTGTCAGGAGGAGCAAGAGGGGCTGCTGGAGAGCCCTTCCTTTGGGCCTGACACCCTTTGACGTGATCATGTGGTTGATGTCTATCCCCTTCATATAGATGGTTTATATTCATAATCTGAAGGTTTTTTGTTTGTTTATTTTTGAATAAGCTACATTGAGCTGTATGCACACATTCTAAGAAAAACAGATCTTTTTTATCAAGGATGGAGGATTTCATAGTGTTTGTTAATTCCATTATGTAAACTTTTTGTTTGTTAACTATATAGGTATGAAGGTTGTTTTATTATTATTATTATTTTATAGTTTGTTTTTTGGAAAAAATAAAATGCTGGCTTACCTTTTCAGATTTGGTGGTGGATGAGGCACTTGGACTGAATGAAACTGTGTTGGGGAAAAGCCACCACCTTCTGTTCACATTATCTGGGGGCTTTCGTGGTCGTACAGCAGAACTGCAGCACTAGGACAGAGTCTCTCTCACTACAAATGCTGAGACTCTTTAGATTCTGCCCAAAGTTTGCTGATCTCTGTTTTTGAGCTAACGGGCTTCTATAAAGCAGAGGGTGGGCTTGTGTCAGGCTGGCTCTCCATGCACTTTCCATCAGGGCTATTTTCTGGCCACAGCAGCAGGGGCCCACCTTCAAGTTACAGGGTCCCCGCAGCCTCCCTGACTAGGCCCTCCTTTGTGACCTTGAAGCCAGAGACTAATGATCCATCTCAGACAGTGGGCAAAAGTGGCCAGGCTTGGAAAGTTGGGATTGACTTGAACAAAGAATTCTGGGTAAATTGGGGTTTCTGTTGTCGAGTGACTGTGTTTGCACAGCAAAGGCCATGTGCATACCAGGTGCTGCAGTGTCAGCAGCCTGCAAAGCAGTCGGCCATGTTGGATCCACTCTGAGCCTAAAGGAGACCTCAGGCTCAAGGACATGCCTGGCTTCCCTCTGGGTTTATAGTGGATATGGTGTTGGGATCTGAGAATGATTTGATAAAGACAGACCAGCCCCGGAACCTTGTGGTATGGGTTCTCGGGTCTTTGGCAGTGAAGGGTGTGGGCTTGTCCCACTGTCCAGAGAGAAGCTGAGGCCCAGTGTGGTGAGGGCATTGGCAAGAGGAACTACACTGGTTGGGCGACCAGCATTGTCCAGGCTTGTTTCTTGGGCGGGCAGATGGCAGCCCCCAAGCACTCTTA
>NW_004567165.1:114981-137996 GCF_000260355.1 Condylura cristata
AAAAATAAAATGCTGCCTTACCTTTTCAGATTTGGTGGTGGATGAGGCACTTGGACTGAATGAAACTGTGTTGGGGTAAAGCCACCACCTTCTGTTCACATTATCTTGGGGCTTTCGTGCTCGTACAGCAGAATTGCAGCACTAGGACAGAGTCTCTCTGGCTACAAGTGCTGAGACGTTTTGGACTCTGCACAAAGATTGCTGATCTCTGTTTTCGAGCTAACAGGCTTCTATAAAGCAGAGGGAGGGCTTGTGTCAGGCTGGTTCTCCATGCACGTTTCATCAGGGCTGTTTTCTGGCCACAGCAGCAGGGGCCCACCTTCAAGTCACAGGGTCCCCGCTGCCTCCCTGACTAGGGCCCTCCTTTGTGACCTTTGAAGCCAGAGACTAATGATCCAGTGGGCAAAAGTGGCCAAGCTCGGAAAGTTGGGATTCACTTGAACAAAGAATTCTGGGTGAATTGGGCCTTGAAAGGGGTTTCTGTTTTCTAGTGACCCTGTTTGCATAGCAAAGGCCATGTGCATACCAGGTGCTGCAGTGTCAACAGCCTGCGAAGCCGTCGGCCATGTTGGATCCACTCTGAGCCTAAAGGAGACCTCAGGCTCAAGGACATGCCTGGCTTCCCTCTGGGTTTATAGTGGATATGGTGTTGGTATCTGAGGATGATTTGATAAAGACAGCCCAGACCGGAACCTTGTGGTATGGGTTCTCGGGTCTTTGGCAGTGAAGGGTGTGGGCTTGTCCCTCTGTCCAGAGAGAAGCTGAGGCCCAGTGTGGGGAGGGCATTGGCAAGAGGAACTACACTGGTTGGGCGACCAGCATTGTCCAGGCTTGTTTCTTGGGCGGGCAGATGGCAGCCCCCAAGCACTCTTAGGCAAACACCACCTTGGCAACTGAGGCCTCAGACACTTGTTGCCCAGCCAGAGGTGCTTGCCTCCAGCTCCACTGACATTGTTGTTTGTGGGCCCCAACTCTTCCTTTGGGGGAGGGTGTCAGGAAGTTGAGTCCTCACACCCCGCATCTCCCTAGCCCTCCAGGTAACACCTTGACTCTCCCCAAAGATGTGGGAAGACTCCTTTCTTCTCTGCATAGGTGTGGCCTTGGCAGGTGTCCAGACAGAGGGTCCCAGGTGCTGGGGCTCTGGGAGCTTGGCCCTGTCCCTACAGCTAGAAGGGAGTAGGTTGGAGTCTGCACCAGGAGGGCCAGGAGCACTCAGAGGTGGCATTTCCTGAGTGGGAGAGGCCTGGGCAGGAGATATGGCAGCCACACCCACCAGGCCGCTGTTTCCCCTGCCCCTTGTGCTTCATCCAAATAGACAGGGGCGGTGGGCAGCAGGGCCAGGGTGTGTGTGCTGAGTTCCTGTGACGAATGCTCACCCCACCTGTCACTCGCTGGTCCCTGGCCACATCCCCTCTCCCAAACCCAGCCCCATCAACGGTCCCTGGCAAGCAGGCCAGTTCCCGAGCCCTCGACCAGTCCCAGTCTTGTACCCTAACCATACTCAAGCACCACGTGATACCCACCAGCCTGTCACAGGAACACAAAGGCCAGACACTCTGTGTCTATTTCAACTTTGTGTGCCCTGGCGGATGCTGGCAGTATCCCTGAGGCCCTGGTCTCTGGTACGACCCATGGCAGCCTCTCATCCCACAGACCCTCGGGGACCCACTTCTATAGTGGCTGGGGGATTGGTCCTGCTGTAACAGAGGCTCTGACTCTGATCTCTTCTCAGGGGTGAGTGCATAGGCCGAAGCTTCAAGAAGGCTGCAGTTGGCAGCTGTTCCACATGAGTAAGCCCAGAGTTTTTCAAGGCTCTTAGTGCCCTAGTCTGTCCTCAGCTGCCTAGAACACAGGTGCCCAGCCAGCGTGGGGGAAGATTCTGCCCTCGCTGTCCAAACTAACCTGGCAGTCATGGCCAGGCTTCCTGGGGTGGAGGGTAAGGGATGGAAGAGAGGAGCAGTACAGCAGAGAGGGAAGGGGGGGAGGAGACACGTGCTACAGGGTGGAGTGGGGAACAGAATTTCGAGGCCTCCTGCTGAAGGGGCTTTTTCCTGCCAGCAGCTGTGGGGGTGTGCAAGGCCAGTGCTGTGGGTTTGCTGTGCTTCACAGGGCCTTGGATTGAGGGTTCAGAAGAGCCGTGGTGGCAGTAGCCAGCCAGCAGCATAATTGGTAGAGTTTCGACTCAGCAGCAGGCATCTGTCTCCTCTTTGTTCAGGTGACCAGAGCATATGTGCCCACGGGACACCTGGGAGCCCACTTTGGACTGTGGCTAGGGAGGGCAGCACCCAGGCATTCTGGCCAGACCACAAGGCACTTCTGGACCCAATCAGCCATGGGCAGAGTTACTTGCTGTGACACCACGGGCCTCTAGGGGGCTCTCGGGTCATGTACACAGCTCAAGTGGCCAGGGTGACCTCACTGGGGGAGATGTGGGCCAGGGGAAAGGATTGAGGCCTGGGCATTCAATGCCAAATACAGCGGCTCCTCCTTGTGCTGCTGTAACTGTCACCTGATCCAGCTTTCCTTTTCCAGGGTCTCATGGGCCACCAACAAGTCCTTGGAGAGCTGACGGAGGATATAGCTGGGGACTGTGAGGAGCATTGGATTCCCAGGGCTACTCAGGCCCCACAGGCACACCAGGGCGGTTCCTTCTGGACCAAGAGTCCAACACTGCCCCCCCTCCCCACAAGCACCAGTGCTTGTGCCAGCTCCCAGTACTGTGGGGACATCATGCCCAGCAGGGGATGTTGGAAAAGTTGCCACGAGGCACTCTGAGTGCCAGCAGGGAAATGGGGGGCCCGTCCTTCATCTGGGGGTGGGGAGGAGAGAGGGAATGTTTCAACTGAACCCACATCTGCTCTGGGCTTGAACCCAGGCAGACTCGGCATGCCAGGGAACTAAACCGGACTGGTTGAAAGGCCTCTGTGGTCACCCTGAGGGGCCCCACCAGTGCCAGGACCCGGGGGAACCTGAGAAGTCAGGCTCACTGCACATATAAAAGTCTGGCAAGGCAAGGCCAGAATCAGTGGGGCAGGGGAGGGCTTCAGAGGCTGATGCCCTGCTGTGCAACTCTATAGGAATCACAGAAGTGTTTTCAATCTTTCTACAACTGTTCTGCTTCTGTTTACCTCTCTTCCAATTTACCAGAAGAACATAGGAAAGGCCATTACCCCAGGAGGCGGCGGACCCTGGGCCCTGAGGCTGATGCTAAGTGAAGCAGCAAAGGGGAAGCTATTAGAAATGCAAAGGGTCAAGGGAAAGGCAAAGAAAATGTGCCCCCAAAGGACACAGGATCCCCTAGTCTGGTTCCTCAGCTCCACCCGCCCAGGTGACCCTAGGCTCATCCCCAGGCCTAGGAAACTGGCCTTGCAGGTGAGACCAGAGTCTGTCCAATATTGCCAGGAGAAACAGCCAATCCCTGGACACATTGAATAGCCACCATTGTTTCCTTCCAGTCTGCTAGAATGGTTCTTGCAATGATGTGTTTTCATTCTGCTAGTACTTAACTCAACCATAGGACAGAAGGGCATTTGCACAGTTATTTTGTTCAGTGCCAATATATTGCTTATGACACACTTGAAAAACTTCCTGGGGAAAAAGCTGTTTTTGTATGTGTGTTGCCAGAATGATTGCATCACTTTTACTTTATGACAGCAGTTTTGGTAAGAAAAGGGGAAATGTGTGGTTCTTTAAGAGGTTTAGAATTTTGATTATGCAAGAGGAAGCAGTTCTAAAAGTCTGCTGTAGGCCTATGTATCTAGCTAACCCTTCTGTATTGTAAACTTATAACTGAGAACAGATGTTATGTCATGAGAGTTTGGAACAATAATTGTATGTTTCAAGGTTAAGCTTAAAATGAGTGCTCCCATTTCTATTAGCTGGTCAAACGTAATTAAGGATTCCTTAAACATCACTTTTTGCAGCATTTATTATCATCAGAAAATATTTTTAAATATATATTTATTTGTTTATTTATGTATACATACATACAGAACTGCGCTACAGCCCATAGGTGCAGGGATTGTGAGAAGATTCACCAGAGTCACAGTGGGGAGCAAAACAGCTAGATTGACAAATCACACTACTAAAGGGAGCAGTGAGCGAGACAGGGCATTGCTGCATGCCATGTGGGTGACCTCCAGGTGGGATCGAACTCACCCGGAGTGGCTGTGGCTCGCTGGCAGTGCTGCCCCCACTGCCACCCCAGGGCGGCCTCAGCAGACAATCTTTTTGAACTCAATTTAAGTGTGCAGTTTTGTATTCTCCAGGATGCTTTCATACTCAATGTGAATTCATTTAAAACATTAATATTCATGAAATTTATAAGTTATCAAGTTTAATGATTAAATATAAAATCATGAATTAGTGGCTACATGTTCAACACATGCCTGTAATGGAAGTACTGAGTTTTCTCTTCTGTTACTAATTTGTTGTATCTTACTCCAAAGCAGGTATCTTCCATCCCATTCAATGAATTCATTTCTTCATCAACTACTTATTGAGTCCTTCCTTATTGTGCTCCAGGTATTTGATGGAGCCTGGACACAAACTACAAAACATTATACTAGATGGACAGGAAGAAGCATGAAGTCAGTGGCAAGGGGGAAAACATGGGGAATCCATATAGTGGAGAAACACTGGAGGCGCACACACTCAAATTTAAGCTAAACTGTAATGATTTTTCTTCTTAAAGATGACAGTTATCTTGACAGTCATCCATTTGAATTTAACCCATCAAGTTATATCCAACCATCAAAACAAAACAAAACAAATAAACCTCCAAGCCCCAGAAATAGTTTGCATTGATCTCAAACAATCCTCACACAATAATAGAACTGCAGTGGCATCTGTTTAGTGTATACGATGGCCTACACAACTGCCATGGGTGTCCAGAAGGTATTCTTGCATTCACCATTACAATTCATCTGATTTTAGTGTAAATATAGATTTATGTTTGCAACTCCTTCTTTGATGCCCAGTTAAATCTCACTATGCCATTCTACAAAATTCAGACATAAGGAGAGTATCTGCAATTAATTGGGGAGCAGTTGAGATGGTCACAACATCATACACTGCCCTTCCAGAGAGACTTGAGGTGTGCACACTTTCACTCACCTTGCGATAAGCTTTTGTGGAAAATTCATGGCAAGAAAAAGCCAGATCAAGTTCAATCTTCAGCAACTGAAAGATGAACCTTTTAAGTGAAGATTACATCTTCATGTTTAATAGTAGTTTTTAGAGGAAGTTTCTGAATCTTAATAGTGAATATTTAGACATGATACTGACATTCAATACCTAAATTATCACACTTAATTTTAATACATTCAGCTGACATTAATTCCATTATATATCATCATGAGTGACAGGATAACAATTTCTTAAATTTGTATGAAAATCAAGTCTTGGGAACCCCTGGTATGCAACAGTTTAGGGCACAACACTGCAAGCTAGCTGCAGCCACCTCAGAGTGAGTTCAGTCCCTGGCCACAGGGGTGAAGCACATGGCACAGCAGACCTCTCCTGTCTTCCCCGCTACTCCCCTCAATGGTATTATTTGTCAGTCTGTCTGTTCTGCTCCCCATTTAGTCTCTGGTGATTCCTCTCACTACCTCTGGCCTGTACCTCATTTCTGGGTACATAAATAAATCTTTAACAACATTAAAAAAAGGCATGCACCTCTAGCATATCCATTAGAGAAACTTTACTTCAGTCCATAAATGACCAATGTATGAAAAAGGTCTGAAAGGACATTTTCATTTTTGACTCCTAGCACTGAAATTTCTTCCATTGTTGCTTATAAAATCCTATATCTTAAGTAGAATTGTAACCAGGCACAAATGTAAACTCACATCTAACTTCTTTATTGGAAAACAAAAACACTAAATCATTCTTTTCTTCTACAGAAGCCCACTTTCCCTGTGGGAATCTGGGTGGGGGGAGGGGTCTGCAGGAGGCTCTGAGCTTGTCACCCAGCTGCTGGCTGCAAAATCTTCAGTAATCAGGGGTTGAAGACTCAGGGTGGGGGCAAAACTAGGAGCACTGGTCTGTGCCTGTAACCCTCCTACTTGGAGTCTGGGTGAGCCTGGCACTGCCTGCTAAGCTGAGGGTGCTGTATAGCCATCCTGTTTGGCCAGCCGGTCTTCCAGTCACAAGGATGTCATGCCCAGTATCCTGAGACACTGATGGGATAGGGGAATTGCTGGAAAAGGAAAAAAAAAAACAAATATGGGGGGTTATGTGAGTTCCAGCCACCACTTATCCTCACCCATACTCCAGTATCGGGGAATTTGGTGGGGTCAATGTTGTCTGCTGACTGTGCAAACCAGCCCGGTCCTGGACTGCCAGTCAGTATTGTGCCAGCACACACAGGGTTTCTCTGACATTAGTCTGTGATGGGCCAGTTTTCCCTCTCTCCTAGGAGCAGCACCCCCCCATGCCAGTCTCAAAGTACTCCAGTGGGCCTTAGATCCAGCCACCATCCACGACTGAGGACTCTATCTGAAGGCCTCCACCAAGGGCCATGTGTGCCATGGCTCAGCTGTGGACAGGAACTTGCTGTGAAAAAGAGTAAGCTGACCCTCTGAGTCCCTGAGACCACAGAGCCTGGCTGACAATAGGAGAGCATGACCAAGCCATCCAGTTCCCACTGAGGCCCCCAAAACAACAGAGACCCCCAACCCCTGATCCCTGTTGAACATCCTGAGTGTCTGACCCCCACCCAGTAGCCCAGCCCCCCACCCCCTGCCATATACATCACTGAGCCCTGAGGCTTCCCTTGCCAGGCTAGCCCTGGCCTGACTCTGGGAGGGGACCCCTCTTCTGCCTGCTGTACTGCTGGCTCCTCTTAAGTCTTGGGAGCTATGGTGACAGCGACAAGGAGGACTTGGGCTCAGGCCCCATGCTCAGTGCTGATCTGGCATGAGCCATGTGACAGCTTTGTTTGCCTTGGGCAGGCAGGAGCCAGCAGCAACTAGCTGAGCTGCATGCTCAGAACTGGATCAGGTTCCCCTGCAGAGCCTGGTTTGCCAGGAGGTAGCATTGGCAACAAGCTGGCTCAGCACATGAAGAAGGTGGGCCTGAAAGGAACTAGGTCGCTATAGGGAATTCAGCAGCAGAGCTGCGGGAAGAGAGGTTGATGGCCAGGGCCTGTGTGCTGCTTCTTAAGGTCATGAATGCAGAACAGGTGGTTGGCACTGCTGAAGCGATCGGCTGAAAGCCCCAGTAGGGTGTGCTCTGGGAAGCCCAGCTGGCTGTGAGGAGGCCTGTGCAGAGGCCCAGTGCCGTCCCTTGCCTGTGTGTGTGTGGTGGGGGTAGTGCACAGGTGAAGTAAAATGGAGGGATTGGGAAACACAGATAAGTTCGAGGGGGCAGCCCAGATTTCATCCTGGACTACAGAGAAAGGAAAGAAGTAAATTGCATTTGGGAACCACCAGTGGCAGATGTCTGAGAACTGGTCTCTGAACTCAGCCTGGCCATGTTCCTGGTCTTGCTGGCCTTGGTGTTTCTTGAGCAGTTTTGTGAAATTGGTAGAGGTTTGCTGCATTTCCAGCCAATAATCAGTCTTCAAAGGCCGTGTGCAGCAAGGTTGCTGGCTGCTCTATTGTAGGGGTCTTCCTTAATGTATTTAAATGAGGGTGTCCCCTGGACCCCACACCACAGCTCTGTTCTGATCTTTTCCATTGTCTTGTCCTCCTATCTGTTCACTTTAGATTCTTTGTCCTGCAGTTTTCCTTACTGTGCAGGTTCATCCTAAAGAGTGTTAGTATAGTTTAAAATTGTACAGAATATGATGACAATTTTCATTCCCAATCTTCACTTCTAGTGACAGAGAGAAATAAAGTGGAGCAATTGTTTTTTTGTCTGTTTTTTTTGATAAGCTGAAGTGTGAGCCAGTAGAAACTGAGGATTAAAGCTATGAAATCAGAATTATCAGTTCTTTGTAGGTGGCTGGCAGTGGCTGGTTAGATTCAGGCAAAAAAGTGTCTAGTTAATGTTGTATACACTTTGATGAAGTCGGGTCTCATATACTTACACTTTGAAGAGCCCATCTTGCATTTGATAAAATGAAAGACCAACTGCTTTATTCATTGTTTGCAAATTTGTGCATTTCCTAATGAGCTACAAAGGGGTTTCCATTTTCTTCTAGACCAGAGAATAGAAAGTTTTTAAATATTATCAAATTTAAAATTTTACCAAATGCATCTCAACATAGGTATGCATTTTAATAAGGCAAACAGAATGAAATGAAATTTGGTTGAAAACATATCTACATCAATATGAATGTAAATTCCATTTAATGTTATTCTCATGTATTGTCTGTATCACTTGAAATTTTGTCGGTAGTATTGGATTCGTCGAGGAGGCACTCTTTTTATTAATCAGTGTGCTTGCTTTTTTTTTTTTGCAGATTTTTTTTCTTAGAGAATTTCTTTATTTGCCTATGTTTTACATCACTTTAGTCCCCATAGAATTTCCACCATTGATTCTCCCGTGTATCATTACCTAAGTCTCTTGTGTTCTTCCCACCTGCGTTTTGGGTCTTTTCCCTCACCCACTCCGGCAAGATAACTCTCAGGTGTAGCTATCTGTTTACATTTTTTAGTTTTGTTGTTTTTTTTTTTTTTATAAAGGTTGTTCTTTCTTTTCTGTGATCCTTTGTTTAGTGTCCACATACTTTTGCTATAAGTGAAACCATTTGATACTTCTATTTTTCCTTCTGACTTATTTCACTGAACATAACCCCCTCCAGCTCCATCCACGTTCCCACTAATGGCAGTATCTTGCCTTTTTATTGCTAAACAGTATGCCACTGTGTATAGGCAGTCATAAATATTTGTGCAACTGGGTTGTTTCCAAGTCTTACCTATTATAAATAGTGCTGCAATAAACCCGGGGTGCATGCATCCTTTCAAATTATTGTCTTTGTGTCTTTTGTGTAGGTACCTAGGCGTGGAATTGCTGAGTTGAGTGGCAGCTGTCAGTGTCTGTTTAGTAATCTGAGAAAACTCCATTCAAATTCCCATAGTGATTATACTAGTCTGCTCTCACCAGCAGTATAGGAGAGTTCCTTTTTCACCACATCGTCACCAGCATTGTTTTTGTTAGTTTTTTTCTTTGTTTGTTTGTTTTTAATATGCACCCTTATTACTGGTGTGAGATGGATTCTCATTGTGATTCTTATTTGCATTTCCTATTGCAAGTGATGCTGAATATATATGTTTTAATGTGCCTGCTGGACGTCTCCATTTGGATCAGTATATTTTTAGCTCTTCTGTCCACTTTTTGATGAGGTTGTTCACTTTATATTTGTTGAGTTGCATTAGCCCTTTGTAGGTCTTCGTGATAAGTACTTTATCATTAATATAGTGTGCAGTAATTTTCTCCAAATCAGTGGGGTCTTTTTGTGTATGTGTGTGTGTAATGTCTCTTGCTGTACAGAAACTCTTTAGTTTGATGTAGTCCCAGCTGTTTATCCTTTTCTTCACTATCCTTGCTTTGGGTGATGTATTGTTAAAGATGTTTCTGAGGTTTACGTCATGTAGTGTTTCGCCAATATATTCTATGTATTTTATGTTTTGAAGTCTTAAGTCAAATTCTTTAATCCATATTGAGTTGGTTTTATGTGTGGTGGGAGGTGACAATCTAGCGTCATATATATATATTTTTGTACATAGCAGCCCAGTTACTCCAGCACCATTTCTTAAAAAAACTTTCTTTATCCCATTGCATATTCTGTTTCAATGCCAAATATTAGCTGTCCATAAAATTGTGCATTTATAGCTTGACTTTCTATTGTATTCCATTGGCCAGTATTCCCATTCTTCTTACAGTACCATGCTATTTTGATTATTATGACTTTGTATTATAGTTTGAAGTGTGGGCATAACTGTCATTTGGAAATCCAAACATGAGCATTGTGTGTTGTTTGATATGGAGGCACTCAGTCACTATCAGGAGCAGAGACATTTAGGGTAGTTTCCCCAAATTAATTCTAATTCACTAATTGAGTCAGTGTTAGACATTAGTCACTTCACACATTCATTTTGTTCAAATGTTATGTTAATTTTAGGGCTTGTAAATAATTAGAAATTAATGAATCTATTGCTAACCCCTAATGAGTGATCATCACCACTCGTCTTTTCCGATGAAACAGGCTACCAGAATCAGCATTTGACACTAGGGTGTGGAGGTGGCTCTGTGAGGTCTCAGAATGCATTCTCAGAGGATGAGGATCTTCTGCAGGTTAGTCTCAGGTCTCTGGACACATCCGACCACAGGAATCTCACTGTTCCAAGGGTAGTTGGAACAAAGTTGAAGTCTCCCAAGCCACGCAAGTGGGTATCGTTGATGGATATCACACCTTCAAGGTACATCTAGGCCACTAAAGCAGGACATCATTGGCACAATGAAGTAAGCAAGTGTTTTTATACTCTTATTTTTGGCATATCTATTTAACCACACACTATATTTAAATATTAATTTTAAACCTCCAACTTATACTACCTACTTACTCATATACATCATCCATAAATATCACTTGACCCTTATCTATGCACCCCAGTAATGCATCCACCTGCACACGCCACACTCCAGTCCACGCCAGTTTCTGATATCCGATTCAGGTGCAATCCAGAGTCTGCTAGTATGAGATACATGTGCATTTGCGCTGGATATATGCATAGTACATCCACGCCCCTTACAGCCACACACATATCATCCAGCTGTTCCAGGTCATGGACAGGAGGGAGCAGTTGCTACTAGTCATGGAGTATAAGGAAGGTGGAAAACTGCTGGACTACCTACAGCTGTAAGAGAAGTCAGGTGCATAGTGCGCAGGTTGATCTGAGATTCGACTATATAATTGGAACCTACTAAATACTTTGACCCAAGAAGCTGGAGGAGGAGGGCCAGGGACATGACATTTTGGGGGTTCCCTCCCATCCCAACGGGGGAGATTCTGCTGGTCTTTCTGAGGGGTGCCCCCTTCAACCAGTGGATTACAGGAAGAAAATTTTTCAAATTATCCACTGTGTCTTTGTGCACCAGTGCTTCAACTAGAAGGAAAGGGACAGAATATCATTAGCCAGCAGTGTGCAGCCAAGAGCCTAAGAATCCCTTCATTCTAGGCTGCAAATGGACACCCCAGTGGGAGCACAAGACCCCTCTGTTCCAATCCCCAACTGGATGATCCCAGGGATCACAAGACAACATACTTGAAGCCCCACAGATATTGGACCCCAGGAAACATAGTATCACTTCAGTGCTAGCCCCACGCTTGGAGCACAAGACCCCCTCTGTGCCTGTCCCTCAGCTCTAGGGCCCTGAAAATCATGAGACCACCTCTATGCCAGCCACAGTTGGAAGAGTTTAGTGAACATGACACCAAATCCATTCCATCCCCCCAGCTGGAAAGCCTGAGACCATGGAGCCTGAGAACACTTCCTTGCCCACACGTTGGAGGGTACCGAGGAGCATGAGGCCATCTCCACGCCAGCCTGCTAGCTTGCGAACCGCTATGAAAATGAGACATCCTCTGTGTCAGCACGGTAGCTGTTTGACCCTAGGAGTTCAAGTCCATTTCCATGCTATCTTCACAGCTCAAGAATCCTTGGGAGAATAAGACCACCTCCAGCCCAGCCCCTCAGCTCCCCAGGACGACCCTGACACCTCCCCCACAACGTGGCTGGTGCCTCCTCCTCTTCATAGGAGTGCAGTGACACCAGAGGACAGAGGCCCATATGATGAAAATGTGAAGTCTGTGGACTCCGCCTGCACTCCCACGCAAGGCAGGAAGAGCAAAGCTCAGAGGTTACTGGACTTCATCCCACCAATGTGGTGTTTCTGACCTGAGGTGCTGCCACCTAGTGACCACAGTGCACAGGAGCTGACCAGGAGGAGGGTGTAGCCCGAAAAGGAGACAGGTGTTGGACATAGGCAGAAGGGCCGAGCAGCAGAAAACACCCTGGCCTGGGGCTCAGATGTGTGAGGAACACAGGAGGCCAGGGAGCCCTGAAGTCCAGACGGCATGAAGCTCGTGACGTTTGTCCTGCTTGCATGGGCCACTGGTGTGAGCCACACCCCAAGTCTTCTCAAGTATCCTTTCCACATACGGTGAACTCACGGGTGCCTGATACACCTAGGACAAGGGAGCCTCAAGGGGGTGAGTCGCTGAAGATCCCCAGAAGCATGAGACCACATCGTGCCATCCCAGAGATGATGACTCTGGGGAGCACATGCCCAGGCCCCCAGTTAGAGGACTGTCAGGAAAATGAGACCAGGTCGGTATCATCCCAGAGCTGGAGGCTCTGGGTACACAACACCACCTCCACGTCAGGCCCCCAGCCAGAGGACCCCTGGGAGCCCAAAACCACCAACAGGCCTGTCCTTTTTGAGGAAGCCCGAGTCCACAGCAAGCCAAGACAAGTAACCAGCCAGGCCACCCAAAATGACACTTAGACTTCCACAAGGGTGTGGCTGGTCAGGCCAGTACATAGAGATTCTTGACTCTACCTTTAGCCCCAGGCAAGGCAAGCAGGCCAGAACTCAGCAAAACAGCATTTTGTTTCTGCCCAACACTTAGGCTACCACCATCTTAGTAACCAAATCCATGCAACAAAGAACTGACATTATGTAGTGCCACACCCTCCAGAAAACCCCCAAAGGGCAGCCACCTAGTGACCTTGGTGCACAGGAGCACTCCAGGAGGAGGGTGTGGTGCTGGAGAGTGGATGGGCTAGGTGCAGACAGATACTGGTATAGCAGGAGACAGCCAACCTTGGGGCTCAGATATCTGAGGAACAAAGGAGGCCAGGGAGCCCTGAAGTCCAGCGAGCATGGGGATGGTGAAATGCCTGCCTTACCTGCATGGGCCACCCGCAGGAGCCACACCCCTCGTCTCCCCATGCACCCATCCCATATAATTGGTGAGCTCATAGGGCTGTTTGGTGTACAGTGGACAAGAGAGACCCATAGAAACAAGTTGCAGAGGACTTCCTAGAACATGAGACCAAGACAGTGCCAGAGCTGGTTAGGGAAACGGGTCAAATTGCAGTAGCTACCCTGTGAACAGGGAGGCAAGTTAACCAGAAATGTCTTCTGTCCAGCAGGGTGGAAAAACAATGATGAAGACTCCCCCAAGCAGAAGACACTGGAGAGTAGCTCAACCCAAGCACACTTTGGAAGCACCTTGCTTCATTTCATTATGTGAATTTTGCCCACTTTGACAGGGTGGAGGTGCTGAGAACCAGCAACATTTTCTAAACCTCTTGAAAGAAGCAAGACCAAAGTAGTCAACAGGGGATACACTGTCATGAGAAAATTAAAGCATGAGTGCTGCAGCTCCCTGAAGTGTGGTGCATAGCCCATGGGGCTCAGCCACCTGCACGTTGTCCAGCTGTTTCTGGATCTGGACTGGAAGGTCCATCTGCAGCTGGTGATGCAGTGACAGATGGTGGTGACCTGCAGGGCATGTTGGCTGCACAGGTGCCTGCTGGAGAGTCAGCCAGGGGTCCATCTGGCAGATCCTGCCAGTGCTCAGCCACTGTCACATCAGGGGCAGGCACACCTAGATCTGAAGCCAGAAATCAGCTGCTGACCGTCAGCAAAGCTGAAGCTGGTGGACTTTGGGCTCTGCCTGCAGTGCTCTGACCATACTCAGCATGAACTGTGGCACCCCTGAGTATGCTGCTCAGAACTGTACCCTCAATAGCATCATACCGGCTCCAGAACTCCATCTGGAGCCTTGGGGTCAGATTTTACTCTATGGTGACAGAGGCATGGTCCTTCCTGGGAAAGAAACTCTGGCAGCTCCTGGGTGAATCCAGAGTGATTATTTCTAAGCCTGACTAAAATCCCCCAATCCTGTCAAACAGGATGATGGAATAGGACCCCATAAAAGGGGGCAGCATCTATGCCATCATTGTGGACCCCAGAGTGAACATGAGGAAGTGTCACCTGTCCCTCAAGGAGTTCTTCCGTGACCGCCACGACCAGGCCATAATTAAGGGCATAGTTTATAGTCTTTAAGACTGAGTGGGTGCATATGGTGGCAACTGAGTGGACTTTGGATTGCACTACTTAAAACTCTGTTCTAGGAAGCAGTGGGGGAGGCAGGACTCTCAGTGTTAGCGGAGCCATCCCATGCAGCTGGGCCTGATTGGGACAGTCATTCCATAGAGTACCCCCTTCATCTGGGATGTTACTAGGCAGAAAAATATCATCAAATCACCCCTTGTTTCCTGAGGACCCAGTGGATCAACCAGAAGGAAAGGGGCAGAGCATCATTAGCCAGATTCATAGACAGCCCAAGCAGAAGACCACCACCAAGCCAGTCCCCCAGCTGGAGGACACCGGGGAGCATGAGACCTTCTCTGAGCCAGCCCTCCAAATGCAGGGGCTGCAGGGACAAGAGACTGTCACCACACAGCCTGCCCTCTGCAGGGACCCTAGCATCAAAGAACAAGCTCCATGTCATTCACTAGATCTAGGGGCTGCAGAACAAAGGACCACCCCATGCCAGCCCCCAGATGGTGCATCCCATAGAGCACAAGACCACTGCCCTGCTAGCTGCCCAGCTGGAGGATTCTGGGGAGCCCAAAATTGCCTCTGGAGGTGCGAGAGGGAGCCCAGAACACCATCATTCTAGCCCACTTTCTGAGGACTCCAGGATTTCACAACCAACTCTGTGCCTTCCCCCCAGTAGCAGGGACTCAGGGGATAAGGAACAATCTTCATGTAAGCCAACTATCAACAGGGACTTGGGGACAGAGGAATATCAACATGCCAGTCACCCTGACGCGGGGTTTCTGGGATCTCAGGACCATCTCCATGCCAGTACCCCAGATTGATGACCACACGAACCTGTGACCACCACCAGTCTGCCCTCTTGCTGAGGAACACACGGAGAGCAGGACCACACACCATCCCATCTCCCCGGCCACCTAGGACTACAGTGAAACACCCCAGGGTGTGGCTGGCACCACCTCTTCTACAGCATTGTGGTAACCCAGAGGGCAGAGTCCCATATGAAGAAAATATGAAGATTCCAGACTCTGCCTGCCATCTCAGGCTTGGCGGGGAGGCCAGTTCTCTGCACATGCTGAACACATGTCTTACGAGTGTGTTGTTTCTGCCTGCCACCTGGAAAACACCAGCATTATAGTAACAAAGTTCACACAAGGAAGGGCTCAATCTATCCAGCGTCACATCCTCCAGAAGCTCCCACAGGGCAGCCACCTAGTACCATGGTGGAAAGGAACAGACCACAATGAGGGTGTGGCCTGGCAGGCAGAAGGGTTTAAGTGCAGACAGAGATGCTGGAGCAGCAGGAGCCCCGGACCTAGAGCTAAGATACCCATGGGGCTCAGATGTCTGTGAAGCATTGGAGGACGGTGGCACAGATATACAGGGAACCCTGAAGTCCAAGTCCCTCAAATCCAGAGAGCATGGGACTCCTAAAATAGCTGCATATTTTACACTGGCCACTAGGGGGAGCCACACCCCAGGTCATTCCAAAATTCCATCCCAAATACCTGATGAGCTCGCAGGGCAGCTGGGTGCACCTGGGAGATCAGAGCCCCATGGAAGTGAGTCCTGAGCCTGTTCCCTGACAGTGGCTCGAGCTGGAGTGGAGCGGCTCCCTCTGAGGTCAGCAGGAGCTGAGGAGTCACTGAGGGGTCCAGAGCAGGAGGTGTGATGGTGAGAGTCACAGCCTGGTGGAGGGGGTTGGGTAGGGTAAGATGCTTCTCAAAGGTAGATGGCTGAAGGGGCTTCTCCATCCTTCATTGTTCTGAAATCACCAGAAAAGTGGATGAGAAGCAGTGCTTATCTGTATTGAGGTGAATGCTGTTTGCCCTCCCCCACCCAGGAGTTCTAATTCTAATCTTCAGTACTAATCACCTCTAAAGAACTAATCACCAAGCAAAACTGGACCCTGTGTTTTCTACAATTTTGGCAGAAGACACTGACCCAGACCTATGAGCTGCATTTGGCTGGGCAATGAGGAGCATTTCCAGGCTGCCTGTGCATGAATGCCATTGATTGACATATGGTATGGACATTTGTTGGTTTAACCTGGGCAAATAACCCAAGGCGCTTTCTCTACCTGTATGCTGTGTGGATTTACACTGGTCTCCTAGAACAGTGAAATTGCAACGTGGCAGCTACCTGTGGTTCTATAAACACACAAACTAATTTTCTTCTCTTCAGCATATTTACACACACAATTCAGAGGCTCCTTTACTGCTTTTAACATCTTATATTTCCAGTGCTATGTGCTCACTTTTTCTTGAAGAGTGTAATACACTTTGCTGCATCTGTATAATTAAATAAGTGGAAAGGGGTCAGAGCCGAGGGTGGCCTGGCACACACCAGGGCACCCAGCACAAAATGTCTCAAGGTCAGTTTATTTATTGTGAATATAAAACAGGGATTCTATGAGGCTTCCATCTGAACGTTATAACATATAAGTCTATGCGATAACATGGGGAGTTTGGCTAACAGCAGAACATCCTGGACCGTTACCTTCACGCTCAGCCTCCCTGCTGGCCCTCCCTGGTGTGCAGAGTAAGCACAGCGCTAGGAAGCACAGCTGCTTCGGCATGAGTTCGATCCCAGCCAGGGAGGCGGCCCACACAATTCAGTAGACCTGTCTTGAGCTGCTCCCTTAGCAGCATATTTAGTGCATATGTCTGTTTTGCTCCCCATTCTGTCTCATGAATCCTTTCAACACCCCTGCACCTCTGGCCTGTGCCCCAGTTCTGTATGCATAAACAGATAATTCTTTACAAAAGTAAATAAATCTGATCCTATACACTATGACAGGTGATTTGGCTAACAGCAGAGCATCCTGGAAGGTTACCTCCATGCTCAGACTTTGTCTTCTCCTCAAATGCAAGCCATCGGTTAGTGGCGCCCAACCTGGCAGCTAGGCAGGCGGGCTTCCTTGCTGTCAGACTGGAATCCAGGTCACATGCTTTGGGATTGGGGCCATCTGAACGCTGTTTTCTGACTCAGGAAGTAAATATGAAACCATATTTTTATAAAAAATTTCTCTCATGAACCATTACATCAGTGTTTCAAATAACATGTCATTGTATGTATGAGTGCACCCACACTTCCAGACACGTAGTATCCAGATACCTAAGCTTGCTTGAATATTCCTATGATCACCAGTGGAAATTATAGAAAATGTTGGAAAAAACATAGAAAATTGTAGGATGTTCAGCGATAATGCAGTGAAATAACTTAGTAAAGCAGACCCACCTGTGCACCTGCAATTAGGCTTTTAAACCATTTCCTCTCTAGGTGCATGTGCATATCCTTGCATCATGTGTGTGTTTGCTACTCTACAGGGTGTGCTTTTGTGAGTGAAGTGAACATGTGCCTTCTACTGTCGGAAAGACCTGCAGAGCACTGTAGAAAATTGGCCTAATTTCTTTAAAAGCTTTAATAGAATACTGGGAACCCTTAGTTCTGTCCACCTTAAAATTGTTATAATTCAGGGGCTCCCCTGATGGTGCAGGGGTTAATGTCTCTGCACTGTGAAGCTGTCACCAGCCTCTGAGGCATAAGTCCATGAGTTCTAGCCCCACTCAGGGCTTTGACCCACATGGCACAGCAGACCTCTCATCTGTCTCCCTGATTCCCCCCCTCAGCAGTGTATTGCACTACCTCAACCTGTTCTGCTCCCCACTCTCTCTCTAGGGAATCCTCTCACCCCCTAAAGCTGGCTCTCTAGTTCTTATTGGTAAAAATAAAGAAGTCTTTTTAGCAGCATAGTATACAATTTGGCATCAATATCAATATCAACGTTCAGTATACTAAATAAGATATCCTTGCTTTGAAACAGAAACTCTACTTTTGTTTCCTGTATTTGAACACTTACTAGAAGCTTGCGACCTTAGACTATTTTTCAACTTTGTACCAACAAGTGCTATATTGTTTTATCTGTTGGTAGTTAGCATATTTTAAAATGTACCAATGAAAAAGAGAACAATTTGTATATTGTATTTTTTGAAGACTTCAATAGTCATGAAAATAACTATCTCAATGTTTTAAAATTAGTAATAATATTTATTAGTACATCATGTATAAAATCTAATGATGTTTTCTGTCTCCCATATAATACTATATAATATGGTATACACTGATTAATGTGTGCTTATAACATATATTGTATAAAATATCTGTACACATATGTACCCTAATATGTAGCTCCGAGGTGGTTTGATTTTTATTTGAATCAAAAGGATGTTTTATGAAGGGATTGTGTATAATAATTTGTAATATCTTTATTAGATTAAATAATGCATGGGTATAAACAATAAAACAGTTTATCCAGATACTTTTAAATACCTGTATCCTGTGCTTATCCTGAAAAACTTTAAATATGGGTCAAAATTAGGTTACTTGCATCAACTAACCTTTGTCTTGAGCACATGGCTGTCATTTTTCATGTCGTGTTATTACAGACACACTTCAGTAAAAGGATGTGACCACTGTTAGATGGACATTAGGTGGTGCTTTTTTTTTAAGATTTATTTATGTGTGCATACAGAACTGGAGTACAGGCCAGAGGATCAGGGGCAGTGAGAGGCTTCACCAGAGACAGAGTGGGGAGCAGAACAGTCAGATCGAGGAAGTACACTGCTGAGGGGAGCAGTGGGCGGGCAGGAGAGGTCTGCAATGCCATGTGGTCACCTCCAGGAAGGTGGGAATTGAACTCATGGGGAAGTGGCTTTAGCTTCTCAGTGCTGTACTTTAACCCACTGTGCCACCAGGGAGGGCCAGGCAGTGCTCTTTTAAAGACATTCAATTTTACTGTAATTACCCTGATTTTCAAACAGTATTTATGTCACAATACATAAATTTCTAATTGGAATCTTTGCACTTTGTCTTTAACAAACTTTCATTATTACAATAAACAAAACTAAATATTTTGTTAGTTGTTTCCCTCCAAGCTGGAGTCACTTCACCAAGCATCTGTGAGGTAGATAGATGAGGAAAGCTGACTTTTGTTTAATTAGATTCACTGATTTGTGTATTTTTCAATTCTCATTTTGAAAAATACTGTATTTGTAAGTAAAAGTTGATTAATATATTGTAATTTTAATCATGACATAGTTGAAGATGCAGCCACTTACTAATTTTTTTTCTTTCAATGAATTTTTAATGTTTTTTTTTTAATGGATATAGGAACTGGGGTACAGGCCAGTTATGTGGGGAGTGAAAGAATTCAGTAGAGACAGAGTAGGGATCATAACAGAAGGCTCCTATGAAATGCACTCCTGAGGCAGCAGCGGGGAAACAGGATCGGTCTGCTGGGCCCTTCAAGTCACCTCATGCCCGGGATCACGCTCATGCTGCAGTGATGCAGTAATTGTGGATAGCTTCATGGTGCTGGGCCTTATGGCCTTGCTCCACCAGGCAGGCCCAGCTTCATGTGTCTTTTAGAAACAAAATCCATGACTCATTATGGATACAGCTTCGCAGTCCTTTAAGTGCTGCCTGTACAGAGCTGCTAAAGCTTACAAAGGCAACTCCATCACCACGGTCCTCCCAGTTCCCGGAGACAGGCCCTAGCTTCACAGGCCACACAACTAAGTCCTCTGCAGGAAGAGGCCACCTCACAGTGGGCGCCAGGATTCCCAGAAGTGTCATAACGAGAGCAGGGGTCTGAACTCTTTTCAGCTGCTCAAATCAGATTGTGACATTAGTGAAAGCACTTTCAAATGGACTCAGAGGTGGACTCACCGGGACCTGCCCTGACCAGCCGGGCCCCAGCCCAGCACCGAGTCCCTCCCCCCCGTCTCTGCTTCACCCTCTTGCACTGCAGTAACAGGAAGCTCTCTGTGGGGATACCTGGGGATACTGGCCTGCGGGACCCCTTGGTCCAGGTTCTCGAGGCCATCCACTGGCTACCCATGTACCAAGTGAGCAGACCCACAGATGCACTGTGTTGGTCTGGGGTGACCGGGGATGTTTTCACAATGGCAAGGCATCGTTTGCTCTTATACATGTTTTTTAAGGCTTTCCTGTGCCAGGTCCATGCTCCCTGGTGTGCAGTGCTACAGACCCCAGCTGTATCTCCTAGAAGGGTGTTAGCACCTGCAGCCTCCGCCCTAACACAGCTCTGCCTGGTCTTGCCTTTCCAGGCTGTGGCATGAGCACTGGCCTTACCTCCCTCAGAGACCCCTGGATCCTGGTCCTAGCGGGGCTTTGGGTCGACCACAGAAGACTCCCAACCAGTCTGGTGCAGGCCTCTGGGGTGTCAAGTCTGATTTGGTTCTGGACCACAGCAGACATGGGTACCAGTGGGGCATACCCTCCCCTGCCCCGACAAAACACAGGACCCCATCCTTCCTGGGCTCTCACATTGTCTCTTGGGTCTCACCCAACATCCCGTGCTGGACCTGACACCCCCACAGTGACTAGAAGCTGGCATAAGCACTGTTGCTTGCAGGTGGGGGGGCACTGTTGGGCACTTGTTCCAGAAGGAGCTGCCCCGGTGTGCCTGTGCAGGCCTGACCTGCCCTGGGAATCCAGGGCTCCCACAGGCCCCAGCTGTGTCCCTCTGGATGCCTCCGAGGACCTGCTAGAGACCCATTTTCACAGACCCTCTCCCACTGTGCTCTGTGGGGCCCCAGGTGATGGGGACACGAGATGAAGACTCTGGAACCGAGGTGGAAAGAACCCTACATAGTCCTACTAAATACTCCCACAGCTCTTAAAGTGGACGGGATTGCCCCCTGGGTACATTATAGTCACATCCGGAAGGTCCATCCAGACCAGGCCATACTCGGGACAGTCATGTGGAACCCCCTAACCCTTTAAAACTTAAGATTGCTCAAGGTCCAACCCTACCCTCACAGGAGAAAGAAGTCGCAGAGGAAGATGGGGCCCCAGGGTCACCTGGACATGACACTCCTGATGCTCCTGAGAAACCGGAGAAGTCATCAGCGAGGAAACCCATATAGGACTGTTGTCCACCTGGTGGCCTTCATTAGGGCACACATCAGCTCGGTCCAACTTATGGTAGACAGGGAGTGGTACCTTAGACTCCCTACAGGTGGGCCCAACAACAATGATTCCTCATTATGATCAAAACAAAAGGGGGGGAATGTTGGGCCGGGACAGCACCTCTGGCCCTGCCCCTCCACATCCAGCGGTCATGCATTCCTCCGCATTACGCATCCAGCAGTCACACATGCACCTGTCTAAGCCGCCGCCATGGCACCTCTGTTTTGTGCCAGTGGTTCCGCCCCTCCGCCTTCCTTTGAATTTGCGTGGGCACGGGCCTAATCTAAATTGAACTTGTGCAGGCCTTGAACTTGCACGGGCTGTTATTCAGGTAATGTCCGAGGAGGGCTATATATTCCCTGGTGCTTCTCTGATCGGGGTCTTTCTCCCTTGTGTGGCCTTTGTGCCTGCAAGAGAGTTTGACCCCAGTTAGCTGGCTGAATAAACTCCACTTGCTCTTGCATCTCTGTTCCTGTCCTTTGTCGCAGGAGGCAACATGGTGATCTCGGACCCTAATAATTCACCTATGGTTTTGCAAGGAAAACATCCAAAATCCTCTAGTCATGAAAGTTTCTTTAGTGTTTTGATATTAATCACTTTGCTTCTGTTTACCACCTCCTGACACTCCTGCCCATTTCTAAGGAACACCTGGGTAAGGGGCATATTGGCCCCAGGTGGGGGCAAACCCTGGGCACTGAGGCTGCAGTAAAGTGAAGCAGTAAAAAGAAAGCTGTCATGAATGTGAAAGGGGAAGTAAAACCGGTCATACAAAATTTACCACCAGAAGACCCAGGATCCTTTGTTCTGGGTACGTGCTCCCATCTGCACAGGGGACCCAAGAATCAGGCCCCTGGCCGAGGAGACTGCCTGCACAGGAGACCAGAGGTCTTGCCAAGCCTGTGCAAGGAGATGCAGGCCACGTTCTGGCCATCCCCAAATGCTGGTGGACAGGTGAGGGGTCAGGACCTGTAAAGAAATTGTTATATTGTATGAGAGTGCTACAACGGCTCTTAAAATCATGTTTTTTTAGAATACATATTTAGTCATTCATACAAAAACTCGGATACAGGCCATAGATGCAGGGATTGAGAGGTGACACCAGAGACAGTGTAGGGATAGGAACAAGCTGATTGTCGTTCTCAAAACAACAAGACACCCTGGTTGTTCTCACACAGCTTCCTCCTTTATTCCTGTTGTGCAACGCTATTTATCATTCCCAGCGACCAATCAGGCTACGTCAGGAGAGCGGATTAGCAAATCAGAAGCGCCCCTCCTCCGACCCCCAGGCTACCGGTATCCAATGGTGCTTATATCCTCCCTGGCGACTCTCCCGCAGTCATGAGACATTCTGGGCTTGGCAGGTGTCCCAGCGCCATCTTCTAATGGAGGACGGTGCCTTGGCCATAGGCCCGCCCCTGACACTGATCAACTGAAATGCACTGATGAGGGGAGCAGTGGCCTCAGGAGAGCCAGTCACACAGCCATGGAAATCAAGATCTTTGACACAGCCATAAAATCAGTGTCCTCAGAGGTCAATGCCAGGGTGTGGTCAGGAGGCCCAAGCTGATAACAGACTGTTGGGGGTGGTGTCGGGAGCTCAGAATTAAAAGGGCAAAGATAAAGATATGGGAATGGAGCATATTAGGGACTCCTGTCCATTCCTGTTCTATTCAAAGTCAGAAAACCTAGGCCCACAAGGAGGGAGCCCCTCCCAAAGAGAAGCTGTGTGTATCAGTACAGTCTCTGCACCAGTAGGGACAGCCACTTTCTGCCCACCTGTGCCCATGCAGGTGCTTCTTCCCACCCACTCTCTCCTGCCGCGCCAGCACGACAGCAGAGATGGTCTGAGCGAAGGACGTCAGGATTAAAACACACACTTCTTGGTCAGCAAGCAAAGGCACACTTTATTTTTCTCTCCTTCCTTATTTATCCCCTTCAGCCTGGAGCTTGGGGCTGGGGTTAGGCGGAAGCTCTCAGCAAGTGCATCAATAACATGC
>NW_004567165.1:139862-146819 GCF_000260355.1 Condylura cristata
TTCCAAGGAAGGCTTCTATGGTGCGCTGCTTAACTGCCATTCCCTGCTGCTCTAAAAGCTTTGAAACTTGATAAACTAATTCTTCCTTACTATTTGTGGATCCCATTTCTACCCCAATACGTCCTTACCGGTCTAGGACGACCCTGTCCGTTGCTCCCTCTTTCTCAGGTCTCGGTGGAACCTCCAGTTTGCCGCGCCAGCACAACAGCAGAGATGGTCTGAGCGAAGGACGTCAGGATTAAAGCACACACTCCTTGGTCAGCAAGCAAAGGCACACTTTATTTTTCTCTCCTTCCCTATCTATCCCCTTCAGCCTGGAGCTTGGGGCTGGGGTTAGGCGGAAGCTCTCAGCAAGTGCATCAATAACATGCAACAATAACATGGGAGTCAAAGAACACAAGATAGCAAACACAAGGCAGGAACACTTCCTGCCTCCTGTTTTTCTGTTCCAGCACCCATGGCTCATTCTTTGTTTCCACACAACAGTGTGCATATGATTCTGTGGGGGAGGTGGGGAGGTCTGTCCAGGCAAAGGACCCAACACTCTCCCTCTACAGGGCAGGGGCCTCCTGCCTGCGCATGTCCTGTACCATGCCGGGACCTCTCTGCTCTGACCTCCCTCAGTGGAGGCCACTCTCCTATGCACCCCTGCCTGCAACCATGCAGCCCTCTCTCTGCAAACCGGTCCCTTCTGGGCAGCTCTTCCTGCCAACCTGCACTTATGCAAGTGCTCTTTGCTTTCCTGTCCCTTTTCTTGTAATTGAGTCTGTCTCATGGAGAAACTCTCCATGTATTACTGAAAGGGGAGCTCTGCTGAAACTTTTACCTGAGTAAACCCAAGGGTCCTGAACTCCAAAAATGACATCCCTGTGATGGCTCCTGGAGACCAACTCCACAGCCACATGCTAGAGAAACAGAAAGAAGCATGAAGGTAGTGGGAAGATGCGGCACTAACGGTGTCCACCAAGGGGGAGATGAGTAGAAAAATTGGGGAACTTTTCCCATGGAGAAACACTGGAGGGGACACACTGAAATGGTAAGTTTAACTGTAACAGTTCTGTTTCTTAAAGATGAGCTATCTTGGCAGTAATCTATTTGAATTCCACCCATGAAAGTTATAACCAACCAACCAAACACAAAAAATTCCAAACCCAAATATGGGAGTGCCGGATACCAGCTCCAGCCATTAGGGTGACAGAGGTTTCTGTCGGAAATGACGGCGTTGTGAAGGTGAATGAGGGACACAGACACTCGTGCAGGTGCAGGTGCAAGTGTTGTCTGTTGACGGTCTCAGCAGTTCTTTCCTATTTTTTTTGTGTTTTTAAGCAGTGGAATTACATCAGCACATGCATTGAGTAAATATACATACATACATACACACACACACACACACACACACACACACACACACATATATAACAACTATCATATATTCCTAAGAACAGTTTAAAGTCTTTTGATCTTTAGCCAAGTCAATAGCACATTATTTTATTTAAAGATTTATTTTTTTGTGTATACAGAACTGAGGTGCAGGCCAGAGGCTCAGGGGCAGTGAGAGGCTTCACTAGAGACAGATTGGGGAACAGAATAGGCAGATTGACAAAGTACACTGCTGAGGGGAGCAGCGGGCGGATCAGGAGAGGTCTGCCACACCATGTGGTCACCTCTGGGGCCGTCGGTATCGAACTCATGCAGAAGCACCTTTAGATTCTCAGTGCTGTGCTTTAACCCACTATGCCACCAGGGAGGTCGGCACATCATTTTTTAAAGGAAAACACTGCTAACAAGCAAAATGTTATTACCATTATTATTTAGTGTAGCTGGACAAACTATTTACTAATTACAAAGTAGGCAGATCAATCCATATAGTTATAACTAGTGTCTCTATATTATAATAAAGGGTTGCAAAACAAAAAGAAAACTTCTTTTATTGTAAGGGATGTAAAAGTTTACTGTACTCAGTTCTAACATTAAGAGAGATAGGAGATTTGAAGGGCGGACTACAATGGCTTCTGCTTTTTGGTTCCCAAAGTTTTTTTTTTTTTTTTTTTTTGCCTCCGGAGCTTAATTCAGTGTGCATGTCTGGCAGATAATGGAATGTGGGAGTTTCAATTATTGGTTTGGACAGGAACATGTCACCACAATATGTTTTCAGCACTGTCTAGTTTGGCTATGTTAACTTTACAGTAATAGCCAATTGCTTTTGTTAGAACAACCAAATGCAAAATCAATTTTTACTTCATTAAATGCACCCAAATGCAAAACTGGTTGCAAATATAGGAGTGACCAAAACAAAACCAAGAGATCCAGTAGGAGCCAGCTTAGGGGTCCCTGACATTTCAGGGGCACTCCCTCATACCAGAATTTATCATAGGTTATGATATGTTTGGCCTGCATCACTTGCTGGCATGCAAGCTCGCGCTCTAGGGACCCCAAGCAGAGGCTGGCTGACTGGGCCCATGCGGGAGCTGCACCTGCCTCTGCTCACAGGTGGGTGGAGGAGGCCGGACCAGGGGCCTAGTCCGGGATGGAGACCATGGGCACTGTGGGGTGCTCAGTCCTGAGCAACAGCTGAGTGAGGCCTGAAGTGCCAACCAATAGTCAGAGCCCCCCCTTTAACTGAGGATGAAACTGAGAGCCCGAGCTGGGCTGCTATGGGCAGGGAAGGTGCCCAGTGAACGTCATCTGCCATTCAGACGTTCCCCCGGCCCTGCACTCAAGGAGACACCTCACAGTCTCCACTGTTTCCCATAACTTCACGGGTGGCGCTGTCGCAGTTTAGCATGGTGGGGAGACTTGACAGGTTCAGACAGGCTTGGGGCAGAAGCTCCTGGCTGCTCGGGCGCAGGCCCTGCACTGGAAAGCCAGTCCCAGGCAAGGCACTGCTGCCCCTGCTCCGGGGCATGGCTGACAGGCGGGTCCTTGACACGAGGGAGGCCTGAGAGAGGGCAGTGGGCTCAGGCCCACTGAAGCCCCACCACAGCCTCTGTGCTGCTGGCCCTGTGGGTGCTCCAGAGGGTGGCAGGGCACCCCAGCCCTCGTTTGTTGGAAGTGGCAAAGACTTGTCAGACGTCTGTCACTTTGCACCACTGTCCTTGGTAGACTCAGTGATCTCGCTAGGCGCAAGGCCCCCAACTCAAGACCTCCAACAGGCTTTCAGCCCTGGCAGCCAGGCTCTGCGCCAGCGGTCTCAGGGACTCTTCGCTGAGCTGGAGCTCAGGCACAAGGACCCTCCCTGGCACCAGCATGGAACACCACAGGCACAGGAGTTCCTGCTCAGCTGCTCTGCGCCTCAGTGTGCCGCCACTTGGCCACTGTAGACAGCACATTCCCTCTGTTGCAGATGGGCAAGGTGCGTGAGGGTTGGTGAGATGTGCACGCATCGGCGAGGAGCTGTGTCGCCATAGGCCTGTGGGGGGCTCCAGGACCATGCACACAGTGTGTGCAGGTGCTCCCATGCTTCTGTGGGGTATGTGGGGAAATGGGACAAGGAGAGTGAGGGCAGGTTCCCCAGAGCTCAAAACAGCAGCTCCTCCTTGTCCTGCTGTAGCTGCTGTCTGGGCCAGTTCTCCTTTTCAGGGCCTCGCTGTCCTCCTTCAGTGCTCCAAGGCCTCCAGCAGGTCCTAAGAGAACAGCCAGAGGGACACAGCTGGGGCCTGTGGGAGCCCTGGATTCCCAGGGCCTCTCAGGACTGCACAGGCTCACCAGGGTGGTTCATTCTGGACCACGCTCCCAAATACGCCCACCCCACATGCAAGAACCAGTGCTAGTGCCAGCTCCCAGTCACTAGGATGTCACGTCCAGCATGGGATGTTGGTTGAGACATTGTGAGAGCTATAGGGGGATGGGGGCCCACATTTTGGTGGGGCAAGGGAGGGTATGCCACACTTGTTCCCTTATCTGCTCTGGGCCAAAGCCCAGGCTTATTCTACACCCCGGGTGCCTGCAACAGACTGGTTGGGAGTCTACTGTGGTCACCTGAAGGCATAGCGAGGACCTGGATCTAGGGGCCTCTGAGGGAGGTAAGGCCAATGCTCATGCCACGGCCTGGAAAGGCAAAAACAGGCACAGCTGGGCAAGGCTGAGGCTGCAGGTGCTGACTCCTCTAGGAGATACAGCTGGGATCTATGGTACTGCCCACCAGGGACGTGGACCTGGCACAGGAAAGTTTAAAGAACACATCTAAGAGCAAACAGTGCCTACCCAAGTGAAACCACCCCTGTCACCTCAGACCAACAAAGTGCATCTCCCCACATGGGGCCTGTTCTCTCAGCACATGGGCAGTCACTGGACGTCCTCGAGAACCATGACAGAGGGGCTCGGCTGGCCAGCAGCTCCAGGCGTCCCCATGGAGATCTTCCGGCTGCTGTGGGGAGACTCGGTGCTGGGGTGGACCCTGGCTAGTCACCACAGGTTCTGGAGAATCCATTACTGAGTCCGTTTCAAAGTGCTTTGACGATCACTGCAGCCTGAAAGCGATCACAGCCATGTGGTGACTCGGAGGGTGCAGTGCACAGATCCAGGCTCCCTGCTGCTGCCTCAGGAGTGCATTTCAGTGGATCCTTATGTTCTAAACCACACTCTGTCTCTACTGAATCCTCTCACCCCCACATAAATGTCCTGTACCCCAGTTCTTGCAGGAATAGGTAAATTAACTTTAACTAATGTACATAAGCTGTTTATTCAAGGGGAAACTGGCAGAACACTTTCTAGTTCAATTTCAACCTTCCACCGAGGAACAAAACAGCTCCTGGACATGTGAGCAGGACTGGCAGGTGACCTGGTGGATGGTGCAGAGAGGACCCATGGTTCAATTCCTGGGATCTGGCTCAAGCTTGCGAAAAAAACAAAACATGAGGTAACCAAGATCCCTGCTGCCCACTGCAGGGTGTTGGTTTGTGGGTTCCACCACACAACAGTCACAGCAACCAGAGTGGGACCCTGCCATCCAACCACCCACAAGAGAGGAGGCCAGGGTGACCCAGCTGGCCATGTGCTCAGTGTGCTCTTCTTACCATAGGGCTCCTGAAGAGTGGAGTGGAGTCCGAGTCTCTTCCGGCAGTGTATCCCTTGCCAAACAAGTTGGCCCTCTAATCTCTGATGTTGGTTGAATCCCTGTGAATGGAAAGGACTCCTCAGGCCTGTGAGGACATGGGGAGTGGGAACCAAAACTGGAGACAGGAGCCAAATGTGAGTTGTCCTGACTCGTGAGGGGAGCAGTAGAAATCTGTTGAGGACATTAGCTAGTGTGGGAGAGAACATGGGCGCTGGGCATGTGGGCTCGATGAGGGTGCTGTGGTGATGCAGGGGAACTAAGGGAAGTAGACCCAGGGGCCTTGTAAATTCCGCCCATGGACATTGACTTCTGAGGGCATGAGCTCAGCTGCCTGGTTTGATAAGAGGGCAGAGGACTGGGCAGGCAACCGGGCGATTCAGGCTGCTGTGAGGAGGATGAGCAGATGTGGCAGGAGAGCAGCTGTTGCTCTTCAGCCTAATCACTGCACTCCCCACGCCCAGGCAACAGGTGTCAAGCCTGCACAATTCAGGAAAAAACACCAGAGAAGTGGAATTCCGGAAGATGGCAGCAGAGTAAAGACGCCGAGATCACGGCGTCCAAGCCTGCATAGGAATTGAGGACTGAAAACGGACTATAGACTCACTTACTACAAGTTTTAACCCAAACGAAAACACCCTGGACTCACTAGAAGGTAGATAACTGAGAGGGAATCAGCGATTGGGGAGTTCCCAGAAGGGAACTCCCGGGAAAACCCTGGCCCCTGGAAGTTCCTCGGGCTGCAGGAGCCTTTTTGCCCCACGCTAAACCCTGGAGGTAAAGCTGGACGGCTCAGCTAAGTGAGTGGAGCCCAGGCTGCAGAAAGACTGCAAATCTGATCCTCAATACCTGGGTGAGAGAAAAACCGCTGAAACTTCAGACTCGATCCCGAGCACCTGGGCGCCATGCAAAGCCTCTGATGAGCTCGACCAGCTCGGTAATTGGCAAGATAGCGGCAGAATAAAGACGCTGAGGCGACTACATCCAAACTCGCACGGGATTATACAAAAACGGACTATAGACTTCCATGCTACGAGTTTCAACCCAAATGAGAACGCCCTGGACTCACTAGAAGGAAAATAACCGAGGGGGAACCGGCGAATGGGGAGCCCCCATAAGGGAAGCCGCACAGGCAGGAACTGATCCAGGAACGACAGCAGCTTCCAATTCCCTCCGCTCCTTTAAAAATCTAGGTGGCGAAAGGCAGGAAGCCTGCAGAGGGAACCTGCCTGAGGCTGCAGCTGCAGGCTGCTCAGCAGCCTTTTTTCCCAGTCCTGCTTCAACCCTGGAGATATATTGAGACAATTCAGCTAAGGAGGGGAAACCAAATCCTGGGAAAAGGCTGCAGCTCAGAACCAGAGACCTGAGGATACCCAGCAGACCTGTTGCTGACCTTTTCCCCAGCAGCCCCAACAAAGCCCTGGATATAAACTGAGACAATACAGCTAGTTGAGTGGAACCCAAGCTGCTGCGGGGGGGGGGGGTTAGGACCCAACCACAGGCCCAACCCTAGGATAATCTAGGATAATGCAGCAATTTTAACAACCTTGCATGGGCACATTTAACATAGAGAGGTCCTAGGAAGTGCCTCAAACAGGGAGAATTGCTGAGGGGTTTACCTGCTTACCACATCTACCAAAAAAAACTGTAGTAAAACCCTGGAGTTAAAGAGATACAGCTGGGCTCTGTGAAAGGACCTCAGCCAGGGGGGAGGAGGACTGGCAGACTGCTCAGCCTGGAGGAATTCAGCAATCTGGCACTAACCCTGCACTCCTTTGGGGAAGGGGAGATCCCACCCCCACACAGAGGCCCCAAGAAGACTTGGGAGCTCTCAGTACTTAGAGTGTAAACAAAGCCAGTCACCAACTCAACCAAAGGCCCAGCTCCAGGGAGAACTACAACAC
>NW_004567165.1:151956-168028 GCF_000260355.1 Condylura cristata
CCAAATGCCCAAAAGTAGATGACTGTATAAAAAAGATGTGTTACATATACACAATGGAATATTACTCAGCAACCAAAAAAGAGAAACACATGTCTTTTGCAGCAACTTGGATGGATCTGGTAAAGATCATGCTTATTGAGATAAGCCAGAAAGAGAAAGAAAAATATTGGATGGTTTCACTCATAGCAGGAATATAATGGACCAGGCGAGAAAATAATGAACAACCATATACCAGAGACATTTTGTGGGGGTGGAATAGTGGGAATGGGATCAAAAACGGGGGGGGGGGAAGGGAGAGAATTGCACGGGACTATGATGGAGGCACAGGGGTGATTTGGTGATGGGAAACCTGCCGGCATTACAATCGAGATGGAAAAAAAATGTGAAAAATGATGTGAAAATAAACTTTTGTAATAATTTAAAAAATAAATAAAATAAATATAAATGGTTCATTCATGTGGCTATAGTAAAGAAAGCTATGACTGATATCAGCGAGCCTATTTAAGGGACTAGCCATGGTGGGAAAAATTGTTTTAGCCATTGCCAGAAGGTGTCTCTTGCAGCACTGGATTTTTTAATGTTCCTGGCCAACTCACATAGATTTGCCACATTTTGTTCCACCTGCACTGAGCTATCTTTGCAGGAAGGGTCTGTTTTTTTTTTTTTTTTTTCTATGGAGGAGCGAAGATAGAACGATGCAGTCCACCCTGCTGGGAGGATTTGGGTACCAGTCCAGTTAATCAGGGGAGCTGCATCCAGAGATGAAACCTGTCTGGAGAAACCAAACGTTGAGGGACGGTGGACATGACTGACCATACTTGAGTCCTTTTTTACAGGGATGCAGAGCTAATAGGCTGAGACCACTCACTTCAGCGTGAGTCGTCCCTTCAGAGAGACTGCTGTGCGCACTGTGTTACCACCTGCCTCCTCCATAGAGTAAATGAAACTACACAGTGATGAAGTAAAGCTGCAAAATTAATGCAATAACATGATGTATCCTAAAGTGGAGGAGAAGTGGGAGCGTTTCTCCTTACTCTTGGGAGGGTGATGACATATTTTTTAACTTGGATGTGACAGCCTGTGAGAGAAGGGGTCTCCAGATCCTAAGTTTGGTTGTGAATGGCTGGTGCCCGGTGCTGCCTGCTGAGGTGGTGGAGGCCTCACACCCCACGATGGGCAGGCTGAAGCATGCAGGGGCCGAGGAGAAAGCGGCTGCCTGATGTTTCTTATCAGATTTGGGAGGGGATGTAGGGGGGCTAACAAGACCATCAAAATTTTCGGGGGCCCTCTCGGGGCCTTCAGTGTGGGTGGAATGGCCTTCATTGGGGGAATGGCCTTTTGGCAGCACGCCTGTGCTGTGTGCTGGTAATTTGTGCCGATGACTGAGATCCCTGCGTGGGCTGGGCAGCCTGTCTGAAAATGACAGCCAGGGAGGGCGGTGTGGTGTCCATATAGATGATCTCATCAGGGGCCGGCCATGGGACTGGTGGGCAGGACAGCAGGCAAAGGGGTCTTGGTAGAAGGGCCATGGGAAGTGGAAGGTAGGTCAACGGGAGGGGGGCAATCCACACACATGGGCACTGGGGAGTCATTTTCACAGGGACGGGGCTGGAGAAGGGTTGAGGGGACCTGCGGTATGGGAGTTATCTACATCGCTGATGTTGTCACTATGAACATATTGATTGTGTTACTCGCTGTCACCTTCCAGATGGGATTGCAACTGGCCGGTATTAAGGAATCAGCAGCAACAGGTGGCGGACTGATGACAGTCATAGGTGGAACAACAGATACCACTGACCTGACTGATATGTTGGCCAGCATGGGGAAAGTAGCAGGGAGCTGTGGAGTGGCCAGGTGAAGTGAGGAGAAGGAAAAGGGAGGCTGAATGGCACTAGTGTCTGCTGTGGCCACGGCAGCCTCTGAGTTCTTGACCTGCTGCCCCTCAGGGTCCTCCTGAGTGCCTATGTTACTGGGCACAGCCAACGGGGCAGCTTAGGTGGTAGGGGCATCTCACCTCTCTCACACAGCAGCGGCAGTGGCCCAGCAGTGGTAGTTTTAAGACTAAAGATATTTTACGCTTAGAGGCCCTTCTGGATACAGATTCAGTTGAAGTGGGGCCCCTGGATTTCCTCCCTGAAGTATCCGTCCCTGGTACCACCTCCTGGGACACCGAGTCTTTTGCAGACCCTACGCTTTCTGCTGTGGAACAGTGGGATGAGGAGAAGTGGCGTTGGGCTGGGGTGGAGAGAACCGTGTCCTCCAGAACAGGCCCCCTGGTAGGCTGCTCCTCCCCAACAGGGTCTTCCGGGGAGCTCGTAGGCGGCACATAGGGCTCCTCACCCACACTCTCTTGTCTGGGGGTGGGATGGAGATCCTGAGGTCCTGGAGAAGGTCTAGTGCCAGAGAAAAACCTGTTGTCCTCACGTGGAGATGGCAAAGGCTGGCGATCACTTTCCACAATGTTCCCTCTAGCCACCGCTTCCTCCTTTGCCATGGTGGTATTTTTTTGGAACCTCACCTCTGGCCAACATCTTGGGGAGATGCCACTGGAGCTTTGTTGTTTGTGGGTCCCAAGTCCTTGCTGAGGTGTTGCTGTCAAGAGAGCTAGTTGACGTCGCAGTGGTGGTAATGGTCTTGCTCTCAAGTGCCCAAACATCATAGAATTATGAGAAGACAGGACAGGTTTTTTTGGGGGGTCCCCCAGGTACACTGTGGGGAGACTCCCCACATGGCTCCGCTGGCTGGATATTATAGGGTAATCCCTTCTGGCGGCTATTTGAAATCCAGGCAATCATTGGTTCAAGTGCCTGGGAGCAGGCCGGGGTGCGGGTATAGGAGCTGGAGCTGGGGCTGGAGCAGGAGTCGGTAGGTGGGGCGGCACAGGCGGGACAGCATGGTGGTTGGGTAGTCCAGGTGGGCGCTGGCGGGGCAGGGGCTGGCAGCGGGACAAAAGAAGGAATTTGCTTAGGAAATTGCCCTTTTAGAGCTGTTTGTGCGCTTAATGCTCAAAGTGTCCATTAAGAAGCTTGGAGAGCCTCTCCTCTGCTTCTCTCCACTCTGAAGATGCAGCACAAACTGGTTACCTGGGGGATGGTGATGTTCTGATGACGTCACAAAAGAAGTGCAGGATGGCCATGAGATTCTGGTGGTCATGTCAAAGGGCAAAGGTCAAGTGCCCACAACCCTGTTGTGGATTCTCCCAATAAATTAGGTGATGACATCAGATGGGTCTCTCTATGGGGACTTTTGGGGACCCCAGGGTGCCACTGCCAGACTTACCCCCTCCTGGACAGGGTTAAGCATTCTGTGTCTCCATTTCTTACACAGCCCTTTTGCTCTGATACCTTCCCCTTCACGGATCCCTAAGTACTAAGCCTGCAGAAAAGGAGGCAAGACCTCCTCTTTAACCGTAGGCCCACTCCCATTATTTTCTACAGCCCTGTTCTCTCCTTTTCCCATTGTGACCAGTATCTCTGCACCCCTTCCTACCCCATTGCCTGCTGCAGTGCTGTAACCTGATGGTCTGTGGTACTCATGACTGGACAGTGCACCCACATCCCTTCCTGTCGGGTATATTCTCTGAATTTACATACATTTGGTAAAACAACTTTTAAAAATTTTACCTGCTTAGGTCACACTGGTGGAAGTGACTCTACCGAGCTTTGAATTTAACTTGTGGGAATCCAAAATTCTTTCTCTTATTCTCTGGGCCCTCTTTCTGGCATCATGAATTGACTGTCAGTTGGGGTTGGGGAGAGGCAGTTTTTAGGGTATTTATACCTGCGTAAATAGAGCTCATGTACTCTCCAACTCTATGATCACTGTACACATCATATTTTAGTGTCAAAAGCAACAGGTCAGGAGTCACAATTGTCAGTATTACACCATTTCACACTGCTCATTGTGCCTTATAGGCTGACTTGGGTCCAGTTTGAAAAGCTCAAGTATGTAAAGGCTATATTGCACATAAATTGTGGGGTTTCATGAAACAATTCTTCAAATGGATTATACCATATGGATCTGAGGCCAGTTTCCCTGTCTTTCCTGGCATTTCCAGGTATTCATGCCTACATACCAAATGTGTCCTATACTGTCCATTAAAAATGGCAGAAAGCAGTGGATTAAAGTAATCTAATGTATGTTGGTCATTATAAGCACATAAGTTGCTATGTGATGAATGTAGTTGGCACCTAAATGTGACCCTAGATAATCTTATGCCCAAGAGAGGAGACATATGCAGAATACAGAAATGTTGGAAGATTCAAGAAATACTTGAAAAGTCAAGTATTCAAGAAATACTTGAAGTCCTGGCCTACATATAGCTTTACTTAGTGTGAATCTTCTTTCTTTAGCTTATCGCCATAGTTTTTATCTCTCAGGGTTGTTGTGTATTAGCATATGACATGCACAAAATTTAGAACCATGTGACACACTGATAAATAGAAAAAATGCATATTATATTTTTTCAGTTAAAATTTTATTTAATGTAATGTTGGACACAATTCATATATTGCAAAATTAGTTTTATTCCTTTCTCATAAGGTTATTTTTACTAGTATATCAGAGCAAATTTGGACTTCCATCTCCCAACAAACATCAAGATTGGAAGATTGGTTAAGATAAAAATGTTTTGCACGCATCCAAACTATTTTGAAAAATGAGAAAGATAAGCCCTTTTCAACCTCTCCACAAACAGAAATGATTTCCATTAGTAGCATTTAACCATCATTCCTTGCTAGTGTTGAGGGGCCTTCAACAAGGTACAGTCTGATGATCCTGTTTGTTTAAACAAAGTAGCCAGTCAGTACACATTTTGGCCAAATAATTTCTCATGAATTCTGAAAAAGATGGTCACATCTTGAATTTATTTGAAAAGAATGAGTTATAGTCATTTCACTTCATTTATTTTCCAAAGAAAAATAACTTATTTGACTGTGATGAGTATTAGGACTTCCAGACATTAACATGAACTTGGACATTAAAAATAGTATCCTCAAGAAATCCACCTCTTGATTTTCCTTATCATATGTAAATAGACGGAGAGAATTTGGTGTCAGAGGGAAAGTATAATTCTCCTTGCTACCTAAAAGTAGAATATTTGTATTTGGTATGATTTGGTAGGTTATTTTGGAGATTCTGGGAATGGAGACATTTTACACATTCATTCATGGCTATAATCTTCTCATTCTCCAAAAAATAACCTACCTATTCTTGTTTTGGAGAGCAAGGAAAACCTATATAGAATATTCTTTTTCTTAGCCTTGTAAGGTAAAATAACCGAGGTCAAGTGGTTATTTTGAGTTAATTTGGCTTGGATGAAGAAAACATGTTCAGATAAATCTTGTCAAGAAAACAGTTTCAAAATAGAATTTAAGAGCTAAGAGAATATTTTAACTATAACAACATTTATTTAATAGTTTTCAGTGAGATTGCTTTCAAAGTGACAATTTGTAAAGCACCAATATCTGGTCATATGAAATGAAGCTGATTGTGGAGCATTGAATGGGAATTTGAAGTTGTGACAATAACTATAGCTGACAACCTGTGTTTGAACATTCCTTTTGCCTGTTTTCTCCACTTGCTCAAATAATACTTTATAATTCAAACAGAATTAACTGGGGGAAAACTGAGCGACCTGTGGATTGCATTAAACAAACTGATGTTCTCTAGAATAATTTTTGTACCCTTGATTTCAGTAAATCTTCTCTCATGTCCTCTACCACAATCAGTTAAAGCATGTTGGCTTTTATTCCCTTAAATTTTTCTATTAAATTTTAATGAAGTACCATATTTTACATGGTACTTCACATGTGGTCACCATGACTCTCCCATCAACAGTTTGTTTACATAGTTTATGTAAAACAAAAACTATTCATCACAGATAACTAGATAATTTCTGCTCTCACTCATGTCAGATTATCGTATCCAATATTACAGGAAATAAAGAGTTATGTTTATAAATCTTGTTTGTTGTCAAATTAAGTCACACTGTGACTGAAAGATTTAAAATGGGACTCAAGCAAGACTCGGCAAGCAGGGTTGTCATCCACAAAGCCTTATATTGCCCTTCCAGAAAAACTTGATGGTGCATGTTTCTCCTAATATTGCAGTAAAATTTTGTGTCAACTACCATGGCAACAAAAACAGATCAAATTCAATCTTTAGGAACACAAGATACACTTTTTAAATGTTTTTTGCAGTTACGTAGTTAACAACCAGTCTTCAGAGGAATGTATCTTAATCTTACTAGTAGTGAAATTGAAGAGTCAATACTGAAGTTCAAATAACTAAGTGAACCCACTTAAGTTTAATACATTCTGCTTAAATGACTTCCATTACATAGCATCTTGATTGACAGGATAACCCCTTCTTATACTTTCTTTAAAAGGCAGTGTAGACACCTCTAGAACATGTCTTAGAGGGAATCTTGACTTCACTCCATCAAAACACATTGTTAAGGTCCGAAATCACCCGGTTGTCCCTCGTGACAAAGAACAGGACCAGAGATGCACAAGCAAGCAGAGTTTATTAAACCAGCTAGTTCGGGTCAAGCCTTCCTGCAGAGCAAGACCCAGACCATAGGAATGTCAGAGAATATATAGGCCCTTATAGGCCATTACATACATCATAGCCGTTGCAAATTCAAAGAGTAATAAACTTCACAACACTCAAGGAAGGGTTTCTAAGAACATGTCTCAGTCATGAGTAAGGAGCTGATATCAGGGTCTAGTTTCAGCTGGTTCCAGGAGCTGGCACCAGGAATGCTATCTGCCTGCCCTTCTTTCTGGGCCCAGGGTGAGTTAGAGACCCAGAGTGGCATTAGCAGAGGGGCTTAACAGTTGGTGCCCACATGGGCCACTGGGCTCAGTGGTTTCCTTGAAGACGACCAGATACAGCTCTCAATCTCAAGCAGCGCACACCCAACCTGCCACAAGGACTTTGAAACTGCCATTAGAACATCTCCTTGGAGACTGGGGAAGCAACCCAGAAGTGCCACAATGGAATCCTGCTCATCTTGGCCTGTCATTGGCTGGCACCCCAATGTTGGTGGGGTTTATCTTGGCCACAGGGAGCGGTTGATCCCACCGGCCAGTCACCAATTCCCTCGTGCAAGTTAGAGCCTCTGGGGTGGCTGGGTCTAGTATTTATATTTACTCCATCTCATTTCTTTTCCAGCAAAACCCTACCCCAGCGGTGTCCCACTTTTCTGGATATAAAGACTTCGTGAGAGGAAAACTGCTGGCCCAAGGAGGGTGGTTTGAATGGAAAGTACCCTAGGCATAGGGAGAAGCCCTAGTCTTGCCTGGCTCATCCATTCTTGCAGGAGGAGGATTTTGGGCTTGGGCTGTTGCCACAGCTTTGCCCCTAGAATCCGAGACCCTTATTGTGCAGAGCATTCTGTGGACAGCAGGTGGTTGACAAGCCCAGAGCCTCCTAGAGACACCCAGGTTCCTGTAGGGAAAGCTGGCTTCTGTAAAGGAATAAATTAGTTAGTGGTTTTGTTTGTTTGTCAATGGAATTGTTATATGTTAGTTTACACTTGTGCCTGGGTAGAATTCCACTTAAGCTACAGGATTTTTTTTTAAAGAATATTGGAGGAAATACCAGTGCTAAGAGTAAATATATGCATTTGCAGTCAGTGTCCCTCTCAGAGCTTTATAATATATAGTTGTCTATTTATGGAGTGAAGTCAAGATTCTCTCACAGAGATGTACTAGAGGGAGCTAGAATTGCCTTTTAAAGAAAGAGTAAGAAGGGGTTATCCTGCCACTCATGATGGGATGTAATGGAAGTCATTTTAGCAGAATTTTTTAAACTTAAGTGGTTTCACTTAGTTATTTGAACTTCAGTATTGACTCTTCAATTTCACTACTAAGATTCAGATACTTTCCTATGAAAGTCGGTTTTTAACTATGTAAGTGCAAAAACCATTTAAAATGTTTAACTTGTGTTCCTAAAGATTGAACTTCATATATATATATATTTGCCATGGTATTTCACACAAAATCTTACTGCAATGTCAGGGGAAACATGCACCCTCAAGTCTTTCTGGAAAGGCAATATATGACTTTGTGGATGACTACCCTACTCCCCCAAGCATGCTGGAGTCCCCATTTAAATATTTTAGACAATCACAGTGTTTTTTCTTTAATTGACCTCAAACACAAATTTATAACATAACTCTTTATTTCCTCTTATATTAGATAAGAAAATCTGACATAGGTGAGAGCAGAGATTATCTAGATATCTGCAATGAATGTTCTTGGCATTATATAAAGTATGTAAACAAACTGTGGTTCTCTTACCTTAGTAGATTTTTTTTTTTAAGATAAAACTGAGATCACTATAAACTAGTTTGTAAGCTTGGAGGTTTGGTGTTGTTTGTTAATTTGGCTGGTTATAACTTGTGGGTTGAATTCAAATAGATAGTTGTCAAGATAATTTTCATTTTTTAGATGCAAATTGGTACAATTTAACTTACAATTTCAATATTCCCTCTACTGGGTTTCTCCACTATAGTGATCCATAAGTTTTCTACCCCTCTGCCCATAAGTGAGTACCACCACCACTGCCTGAAGCTGCTTGTAAAGTGAAGTGGCTAAGAGGAAGCTGTCAGGAATGCAAAGGAAGAAGGAAAACAGGGTGTACACAGTGTACCCCCACAATACCCAGGATCCTCTGGTCTGGGTCCGTGTTCCCATCTGTCCATGTGCCCCATGGATCTTGCCCCCTTCCCATGACATGGCCTGCACAGGAGACCAGATTTCTGGCCAAGCTTGTGCAAGGAGACGCAGGCCAGTACCTGGCCATCCCCAAATGCTGGTGGGCAGGTAAGGGGTCAGGACCTGTAAAGTCACTTTTATATCCTACCAGAGTGCTACAACAGCTCTTAAAATAATGTTTTTTTAGAAGATTTCTGGATTTATTCATACAAAAACTGGGATACAGGCCAAAGATGCAGGGAGTGAGAGGTGAAACCAGAGACAGTATAGGGTGTGGAATAAGCTGATCAACTGAAAAGCACTGATGAAGGGAGCAGTCGACATCAGGAGAGGTCGGCCATGCCATGTGGGAAGGCTCACTGGCTGGGGATCGAGCTTGTGCTGCAGTGGCTGTGGATAGCCTCACAGTGCTGTACTTTAGCCACTGTACCACAAGGGAGAGCCCAGAATAATTTGGTTTATACTAGTATTTTATCAAAAAAAATATTTGCATAGAAATCACCGGTTCTTACTTTCTTATTTTTCAAATATTTTCAGATGAGGTACTATCAGCAGGAAATCTGCATTGTCACATGGTTCAGACTCAAGTTTTTTTTTTTTTTTTTATAATAGGCTTTAAACAGTTACAAGGGAAGAGCAGCTTCTTTGTTTTACAGATATAAGTGGATTTGTTTTTGTTTTTTATGAAAATCACTTTTGTTGCGAGAGGGGAGAAGAAGTATGTTTCATTAGGTTTGCAGTTTCAGCCCTAAAATAAGAGGAATTTCTACAAATCTGCTGTATGACTTATTTTTTCGCTAACCATGCTGTAATGTACACTCATAACAAAGAATAGACTCTATCTCATGAGTTTTTTTTAATAATAATTATAAGTATAAAAGGACAAGCTGAAAATGAGAGTTTCAATTTCTAGATCACTTCTCTTAGCTTGTCAAACTCTCATTACTTAAGGATCCTTAAAAGTCACTTTTTGTAGCATTTATTCTCATCAGATAATCATTTTAACACTACTTTAAATGTCTAATTATATATATATATGTACACACACATGTACATGTATATATACATGTATGTGTGTTTGTATGCACATATATGTATGTGTATACGTATATGTATGAATATGCATATATATGTATATATGTGTATATATGCATATGCATGTGTATATATGTATATGTATGTGTATATGCATATGCATATGTATATATACACATACAGAACTGGGGCACAGGCCTGAGGTGCAGGGACAATGAAAGGAATCACCAGAGACAAAGTGGGCAGTAGAACAGGCAGATTGACTAAGTACACTGATGAGGGGAGCAGCCAGAAAGACAGGAGCATTCTGCCATGCCATGAGGATTGGATGGGATAGAACTCCTACTGAGTGGCTGTGGCTAGCTTCATTTTGCTGTGCTTTAACCAGTTGTGACACTAAGGAGGACCCTAAATGTTCAATTATGTATTTTCCAATCTTTCCATACAATACTGAGATTTCATTGTGAATTTATTAAAAACACTAATATTTATGAAAATTATCAATTATCAAGGTTTTCATTAATGATGAGATCTAATAACTTGAAATAGTGTTTATAGGTTAACGGCATTCATTATAACAAAAGCCTTAACTTGGTGTTTCTATCTCATTGTATTCAATCCTACTAACAGGTTAATTCCATTCCATTCATTGAATTCTTTAATGTATTCATGAGATACTGATTGAGTCCTTATTTTGATTTAGGTACTGCTGATGGAGGAAGGAATATAGGGGCATCACAAGTGTTTCACATAGGGGGTGGTAGAAGGATTCAGCATAGCTAGTAACACAGCCATGGAAATAAAGATCCTTGACACAGCCATAAAATCAGGGTGTTCAGACGCCAACGCCAGGGTGTGGGCAGGAGGCCCATGCTGATAAGAGACTTCTGGGGTGGTGTCTGGAGCTCAGAACCAAAAGTGAAAAGACAAAGATATGGGGATGGAGCATACTAGCGAATCCTGTCCTTCCCTAATCTATTCAAAATCAGAAAACCTTGGCTCACAAGGAGAAGCTGTGTGTATCAGTTCAATCTCTGCACAAGCAGGAGACAGCAGTCTGCTGCCCACCTGTGCCTATGTAGGTGCTTCTTCCCACCATTTCCCTCTGCAGGGCAGGGACCTCTTGCCTGCCCATGTCCTGTACCATGCTGGGACCTCTCTGTACTGACCTCCCTCAGTGGAGGCCGCTCTCCTAAGCCCCCTTGCCTGCAACCATGCAGCCGTCTCTCTGCAAACCTGTCCCTTCTGGGCGGCTCTATCTGCCCACCTGCGCTCATACAAGTGCCCTTTCTTTTCCTGTCCCTTTTCTAGTAATTGAGTGCTTCATGGAGAAACTTGCTGTGTGTTGCTGATAGGGGAGCTCTGCTGAAACTTTTCCCAGAGTAAACCGAAGGACCCCGAACTCCAAAATTGGCATCACGGTGATGGCTCCTGGAGACCAACTCCACAACAATATGCTAGAGAAACAGAAGGAAGCATGAAGGCAGTGGGAAGATGCGCTCCCTAGTAGAGTCCACCTGGGGGAGATGAGTAGAAAACACGGGAACTCTTACAATGGAAAAACACTGGTGGGGACACACTGAAATGGTAAGTTTAACTGTAACAGTTCTCTTTCTTAAAGATGAAGTTTTCTTGACAGTATTCCATTTGGATTCCACCCATACAAGTTATATCCAACCAAACAAACAACAGAAACTTCCAACTCCAAAAAGGGGAGGGACTATAGGTGCAGCAGGAGGGGCTGGAGGTGCAGGGGTGGCCACAGGTGCAGGGCAGGGGCTCAGGTGCAGATGCTGGAGGTGCAGGAGCTGGGCTCAGAGGCAGTGTTGGCGGGGGATGGTCATGGTGCTTTCATGGGAGTCCTGCAAGCAGGTCCTGTTGTGCCTGAAATTTAGAAAATCAAACTGAAACTGGGACAAAATCTCACTTTTCTAAAGTTTTGGGAAGGCAATAATAGCATAAATTGTGTCCATGTTCATGAAAAAATGTGCTTAGGGCCTTCACTGTGACCACCAAAGTCCCCCAACACTGCCTCCCTGCAGATGGGCATCCTGCTCCCTGCCCAGAACACCCTGCCCTTCTCCTCCTGTTACTACCAATCCACCCCTCCTTACTCTGATTGGCTCAAGCTCCTCCAGCTGCTGTGCTTTGCCTGGGAGGCTTCTCCTTCATCCACAATTTGGCTCCCACCCTGGGGAGTCACATGCTCCTCACTTCTGAATCTCTTCCCCTCCTGGCCCCACAGCTGCCCCAGCATAAGGATTAGTGACATGATGTAAGCACGGAGGTGGGGAACCAGGCCAGGGCAGAGCCTAGTAATGAGACACTCACTGGGCAAACCAGGAAGGTGGGAATAGGAGCGCCACCTGGCGGGCAGGAGCGGCAGTGCAGCCACAGCGGGAATAGTGAGGAGAGTGGCCACAGCCTGAGTGGAAACACAGGGGAGGGCAGGGCCGCAGTTGGTGGTACCACCAGCTGGGCAAGAAGGGGAAATGTCGCAGTGGTGTTGCGATGGGAGACTGCACTCTCCCCGCTATCTGCCACATCGCGTTGGTCCAGCAATCCTCCTTTTTCTCACATTTGAAGTGGCAAAAAATGGAAAAGCTTACTCTCTACAGTGACATGGGGGATGTTATGGTCACTGTCCCCACAAGAGCCACAATCTCTGAGCAGCAGGGAGGCAGAGTCGTGCTATTGCCCCCTGCCAGTCCAGGGAAAGGAGAAGAGAGGAAATTGGAGAAGGGCTGAGGGCCTGAATCCCCCCAACCCCAAACATCTGTATTCTGGTGGTGACTGAATTTTGTTTCTTCAAAGCCGGGCTTTACTTTGTTGATAATCACATGTAAAGGTTCTGTTCCCTGAATCCCTGCCCTTTCCACTTTTTTTGGTTTAACTTTCTTATCTCTCCATCTGATGGGTGCGATCTATAAGCCCCCCTTTTCTTCAGAGTCCCCTGAGGGACCATACCTGTGGGGGCACGGGGGTCCTTTGCATGGTGTCCCTGGGTCACGCTGATGTCCTAGGATCACAGGCCTGTCACACACGCTGCTCGCGGCTCACCTCTCTTCTGGCTTGGGCAGGTGACTCTTACCTTGCCCTTTGCAACTCTGGCTTCCTGTGGAGATCCATGGGTCTGAAAAATATTGCTGTCCCACTACTCTGAGAGGCGACCACACTAGGGTCGTGCCTGTACCCTAAGGTGGTAGGTATCAGGAGATGGTTTGCTCTCTGTGGGTGGGCAGTTCTTTCTGCCTGAGCAACTGAATCCCCATGCACTCACTCAGCTTTCATGACTGCAAGGGGTTTGTAGTTGCCCTTCCTCCCAATTGGGCATTGCTCTTGACATCGCGCAGGCGTGTGTGGCCCTCATGCCCCTCCAAAGCAGAGACTCAGGGACACCTTCAAGACACTGACCACACCCCTCATTCAGGAGGCACAACCAGCTGGGTGTAGTCCTTAAGGGTGTCAAAGTCGCTGGGAGGGTGCCACAGCCTCTGCTCTTGGTGGCACCCAGACTCACTGTTCTCCTCTCCTCACCTCCTGCCACAGCACTCGGGGTCCTCTCATTGTTCCCCTGGGTCTAAAGTCCTCGGAGGACCCGTCCTCTTTTCCCAAGTGTCTGGCACAGAGCACCAGTCAGCGGGTGGGCATGGAGGGCTCAGGATGGACTTTAATGAGGGGGCTTGTGGTTCTGGCTGGAATATCAGCTCCTGCTCATTTGTGAAAAAAAAGAAAGATGACATTTTGACTTTCTTTTTTTACAAAATATTTACAATTATCAATCTATTCTGTATAACCCAAAAGCCTTATTTTTATTTGTTATAATAAAGTGAAAATAAAACACTAATTTCAACTCTAAACCCTTCAAGCTTCTAGCTTTCAAATACAAGAGTTCTGAAAGTCATACATACCTATGGAAATGAAAGGTAAAATGAGTAGAGCCATAGCCTTTCACAAAACAAGCTTTGAATAACTGAAAGATATTTCCTCATTTTTTTTTATCAAATAACAAAACACAAAAAAAGAACAAGACAGAGTAGATTGAAGTCCCATGTCCTATATCCCCCTGCCCCATATGCCATGTGGATGTCCATCCTCAGTGTCCTGCCAGATGACAGCTGCCATTTTCCATCTCATTAAAGAGCCCAAGTCCTGATGACATCATCAGAAACCACAGACATCGAAGTGATGTGGCAGCAAAATAATAGATGGAATCATCTGAGGAAGGGCAGCTGTGGGATGACTTCTGGGCAGCTGGCAAAGTCTAGGGGGCAGGAGTAGAACATTGTTAATTATCAGGATGCTGAGAACAGTTTAAGGAATGATGAAGGACAAAATTCTGGGGATAATCAGAGCCATCTTAAGGAACATAAAAATGCCAACAATCTCTATAGTCCCCTTTTTAAAAATAGAAATTTAACTTAAGCTGCAAATATTCCATTGTAAATAAACAAAGGTCAGAGGTGAAAGGACATCACAGATGCACTGCAGATGCACTGTAACCAGAGGTCACCTTTCACAGACATGTTAATTGCTGTGGACACTCCCAGAGATATGACACCAATAACCAGGACTAAAGTCCTGGGCTAAAATCACCACAGCAAGCCCAACCCCCTAGAGTTCCACCATGAGGCCCCTCTGTCATGGGGAAATGCCAGAACCATGCAGTCCTGCCTCAGAAATTTTGGGAGGCAGCCAGGTGTAGGCAATAGACTGATGCCCAGGAGGACCGTTGTGGAAAAAGGGATAGAAACAGGAAAAGAGACCCCAGGGGTATCAGAAGGGTCACTAGATTCCCCAGGATGGCACCTGGCTGCTGTTGCTCCCTGAATAGGGGCCTCCCACCTTCCCTGGGGAGACACCACCGTTGGGGCCCAGGGCTCAGTGATTCAGTGATTCACACAGTGGACCCTTCTCCTTTTGGGTTCTCCTGGCCTCCAGTACTCTCCTCCACTTCTGAGTGCTGGCCTTACCCCTCCTAACATGTTTCTGTTGCTGTCCACCACATGGACCTCTTCTCTGTTTTGTGTGACTGTCCTTGTATCTTCAGCCTCCAAGCTCCAAGCTGACTCATTGCTTTATTCCCGGGTCTCTTCCACTTGCAGCTGTTGCATGTCGTCTCTCAAGTTGCTCTCCTCTTGAGCCACTCAGATTTCACTTGCTCTCCTATCTGATCCCTTCACTGATCCCTTCACTGGCACAAACTGCTTGACCATCCATGTGACAGTCCCTTGATCTGGAGAATTCCACTGCCTGTTGCTGAGCTCCAGCATAACATTGGACTGACACTGTGCACTGCAGCTATGATTGAAGGTACTTTTGGGTACGTGGGTTGGCTTTGACCATTTGATAATGTATTAGTGTGACAGCATCAATACTCCCCTTTGAGAGCCAGCCTCCCACTGAGGCCTGCTTCTTGTTGCAACTTTGGCAAAAATGGATGGCATGAGGGGCAGTAACTCCCTACCAGCCTCCCCATAATGGCCTGGACGGGGCCAAGTTCAAGGCCAGTTCTGGCAGGGATTTTGTTAGATTGACATCTGGGCAGGAGGAACAACCTCCAGTTAATGAAACCTGCATGGAAATAAACTGGGGCAGTGGTCACCTCCAAAAAAACTCTGAACCATCCTGGTCAGGGATAAGTGTGGACACATCACTTTTAACAGGGCTCTGTCAGATTTTATCCAATCAGGTTTGAGTTTACTTTCATAGAGTTACACAGATAGCTCAATTTAAAATAAATTATGATAATTTGGCTATGAAATATAATATACCAGATAGTGAAATGAAGCCATATAAATTAACACTTAAAAGCAGTGAAAAGAGTGCACGCACTTGGCATTTAACGGAGAAACAAGTGACATTATTATTCAGACAGGCCACTCAAAGCGCATACAATTTCTTGTTAATATGAAGTTTGTGCTTTGGAAAAAGGAGACTAAGAAAGAGATGTCTGACCACAGCCCATAGAGGAAGGTGGAAAGTAATATGCAAGAAACACTTCCCAAAATTTGAAAAAAGGAACAGATATACATTTAGCTCTGTCATCCCACAAGGTAGTTGAACCAATATTGACAAGAGATCACATAAAAGAAGGCCCAACAGTTTTGTGTAATACAATTGTAACATGAATATCAACCATGTAAAGGGGAAATGATAGGCAGAAAGATAGTTATAAGATCAAGAAATAATCCATTTATAGACTACAATGAGGAGAATCCTAGAGAAGTCACCAGTAACATCAAAATGTGGGTGAGCTTTCCAATAGCAAACACTAGAGAAATAAGAATAAAAATGCAATGAGAGCCAAGAGT
>NW_004567165.1:168553-170553 GCF_000260355.1 Condylura cristata
GGAAATATATTCGACATTAGAACCATATCCAGGAGAACAATAAGAGTATACAGAACAAGCCCAGAAGAAGACTTTCTGATACCAGGAAACATCATCCACCCAAACTTTGATTTGACTAAAGTCGACACACACAAACTACAGGGACCGATCTCACCTCCATTTCCAATCATAATAGAAGAAGAAATCTCAGACACAGGACAAAGGCAAAAGGGCATCAAGAAGACAGGGGAATTGTTCAACTTCAAATATAAAAGCTGGACGGACATTGTTAGAGCTATCCATGCACTTAGGAGAAATGCACCTCAAGTGCAACATCAATCAAACAGTGGAAATCTATCAACCTTTGGCATCACCGTGGGAGAAAAACAAAATAAAACAAAACAAAACCAAAAAAAAAAAAAAAACAAAACACACAACTGTATCATTTGTATGACATGATGGAAAAAGAGACATTCTCGTCAATCATCCAAAGGCTATGAAAGACATGAACTTTTACGATTTAGGAGACCATCTCTCTCTTGTTTTTGCTATTGCTTCCTTGTTATTTGTGCTAGTCACTGGGTATTTGGAGACAAAACATCATCGTCAGATTCAGCAATTGGACCAATGACTCAACCACAGTTCCAGGAACTATTGGACATTTCTTGAACCAGCACAAAGCATATCTGGGTACTTTGACCACAAAAAAACTTGTCAAAGTTGCCTCCTATAACAGGCTTTCCATTTATGCTAAATGTGCCTTATGGTATAGAGTGGACATATGTTGACAACATATATCATATAGAGTGATATATGTTGACAACATATATCACAGTGCTGTTTGTATCCTTATATGGGTTTAATGATTCCTTCTGGACATGGTAAACTCTATGGGGCATGAACATCTACCAGCAACAGGGTCCATTTTTCTACAAAACAAATAGATGACACATTATTTCACACAACCAATATTTCCCCCAAAGCAATACTATACCCACTTTAATAGAAAGAATTCCATTCTGTGAACAAAATCAATTTATAGAGTGTAGTAATTGCAACTACAGCAATATCCCCTTACTTTTGGAAGCCAGTAATACTAGAACATGTGCACATATTGAATATAAATAAAACATTTTAAATGCTATCAAGGTATCAAATATGCAATGTTTAACAAAAGACATGGCCAAATTATACACATTCACAGGAGAATTCTATTGTGAACATGCCTACAAATTCAAGTTCTTTCCAACAGGTAAGTAGTTTTGGTTCTAACCAGACATGACAGAGTAAGAAGATGAATATGATCATGGCTATAAATCTGGATCAGAAGATGGAGTAGTTGTGCATGATGGAGAAGGTATCAAAGGTAATATAGATGCTTCATCTTCTCTCCTCCATCCTCCACCTCATCCATTATTCCACACATATAATACAAGGTTCAACCACCAAAAGAAACTGTATTTACCCCATAGAGTTTACCATGTCCAGAAGGAATCATTAAACCCATATAAGGATACAAACAGCACTGTGATATATGTTGTCAACATTCAAAACTAACTCAACATAACAACCAAATTAACTCCAGCAACTCTCAGATGCATAATACAAGGCAACTGTTAGTAGAAAACTCTTGAATATGATAGCACTCAGAACTCAATACCTGATCAATTAGTGCCCACATATGTTGAGCCACAAGTATTCAAGCAATATACAATTGTATACATTTCACCTCAAACTATAATGCATTATACCACTTACCAAGAAGATGCTTTGAATGAGGCACACACCTATTCTGCATCTTTCAAACAACATTATCAATCCCAGAGTTCTACCAAAAATTTTCAGAACAAACCATAGTTTGAAAACACAAATAAAGCCGAGATGATAATTTTATGCTTCCAAGGTCCTACACATACAATAAAAACAAGTATGTAATACACAATTATCTGAGATGCAAAATCTGAGGAAAAGTGACACTTTGGGAACCAGTGTTTGAGGAAAAGTCATGCCCCTGAGTAAAA
>NW_004567165.1:170736-171794 GCF_000260355.1 Condylura cristata
CAGAGACAGAGAGACAGAGAGACAGAGAGAGAGAGAGAGAGAGGAAAAGTGACACTCTGAGGACAAGGGACTCAGAAAAAGGCTTCAGGAAAAATTCCTGAGGAGAAATAATTTGGGGCCACAGTTAACAGAAATAAAAGTTCTGAGGAAATGTGACTCTTTGGGTACTAGTAAAACACTGGTGTCTAAGGAGTGAAACCTGAGGTGAAATACTCTTTGGAGCAAGTATCTGAGAAACAAAATCTGAGGAATAGTGATAATTTGGGAACCAGAGTCTGAGGAACAGATAAGTCTCCGGTAAAATTAAAGAAATGAATAACTAAATCTTGAGAATTTGAGTTTCAAGTAATCTTAGACACAAAACTGAGGAAAAGTGACACTTTGCCAACCAGGGCTGTGGGGAAAAAATTCAGTGGAAAAATTTCTGTGAGAAATACTTGCAGGTCACAGTTATCTGAGACACAATTTCTGAAGAAAAGGGACCCACTGGGAGCCCTGGTATATGTAAAATACTTTTGTATGAAGAGTGAGACCTCAACAGAAGTAATATTTGAAGCAGTTATTTGAGAAGCAAATTCTGAGGAATAATGACTTCCTGGGAACTAGGGCCTTAGGAAAATACTTCCTTCTGAGAAAAAAAAAATCCAAGGAGAAATTTTTGTGGAGCACAAGTATCTAAGACTCAAAATCTGAAGAAAAGTGACACTTGGGTAAGCAGTGTATGAAGAAATGACATGCTTCTGAGAACAAATACCTGAGAGGTGTTGTTGGGACACAAGAATCTGAGAGTCATAATCTGAGGAAAAATGACACTTTGCCGACCAGGGTATGAGGAAAACCCAGGTATCTAGGGGGAAGAACATTTGGGGCACAAAACATCTGAAGAAAAATGAAAACTTTGGGACCAGCTTCTGAGTAAAATACTGGTGTCTGAAGAGTGAAACCTGAGAAGTACTTTTCGAGCAAGTATCAGAGAATCAAAATCTGAGGAATTCTGACACATTGGGAATGAGTTTCAGAGTAAAGATAAGCCTCTGAGGAAAAAATACTGAGGAGAA
>NW_004567165.1:177082-179491 GCF_000260355.1 Condylura cristata
TTTGGGGCTCCGCCAGTGCTCCCAGCTCTGCCTCTTGACTCCACCATCCCCAAGGACATAGGATTCTCCACTGAAGTTTCTGAGGGCAGTAGATCAATGAGGAGGCCAGAGCCTTCTGCAGACCCCCATGGGTTCCTGTATGGATGCAGACAAATGCATGAAGAAAAAATGAGTGAGTGTTGCTGTTGTTGTTTTTTTATCCTATAGATAAGTTAGATTGGAGTTTACCTTTGTGTGTGTGTATAGTTCTATTTAAACTACAGTTTGCTTTTTTTTTTCAGTCAATTTTGGGAGAAATTTCAGTTCTAGGTGTAAAAATGTGCATTCGCAGCCAACTGTCCATTTCAGAGGTTTTTAATAGATTGATGTGTTTAATGGAGTAAAGTACAGTTTCTTTAACAGACATGTCAGAGGTGGCTAGACTTGTTGCAAGGTAAGTAAATGGGTGAAGACTTCAAGTCTTTCCGGAAGGGCAGTATATGACTTTGTGAACATCTTACCTGCTCCCCAAGGAATTGCTTGTACTCATCCTAAGTCTGAATTTGTAGACTAGTGTGAGTTAACTTGACATCAAACAATGAGCTGTAAATGTAGCTCTTCATTTACTCTAAAATCTGATAAGATAAACTGGGTACATTCTGGATAAACACGATGAGAAGCTTTGCACTATATACACTAAACACATAATATTGCAATTTTCTTTCAGTGATAGATATATTTGAAATACCACTGAAAACAGTAAAAGTAGTTTTGGGTCTTTGAGTAATATATACATACATATCCTCATATATATATATATATATGTGTGTGTGTGTGTGTGTGTACATAAAATATATTTGTGCATATTTTATATATACACATACACATCCATATTTTTATATATGTGGATGTGTGTGTTTGTGGTGGCTGCTTAGAACTTGTATGGTTTGAATTCAAATGAGTTATCGGCAAGATGCTTGTCATCTGTTAGAACCGTCATTTTTAGTTTTACTTACTGTTTTAAGCATGTCCCCTCCTGTTTCCCCATTTCAGATTCCCTAGGTGTTCTAACCGTCTTCCCCTAGGTGCCCCTCCTTACCACTGCCTTCATGCTTCTTCCTGTTTCTCTAGCATCTTTCTTGTAGTTTCAATTCAGGCTCCATCATAGTATCTGGAGCACAATTAGGATTCAGTAAGTACCTGATGAAGAAATGGAAACAATTCAAATGAATAGCATGGGGGATACCTGTACATGGAATTTAATACTATAAAAGAGGAACAGCAGAGAAAACATAAAACATGTCAGTGCATCTCCTACTGATCTTCTCTGGACTGACCTGAATGTTGAATAACCCTTCAAGAATTCCCAGGTCTAGTAGATTATTTTTTCTTTTCAGACTCACTTGTAATATCTTCTGCTGCATTCTAGTTAATATGAGCAATAATTGCGTGGCCACACCAGTGAGTAATACTTGCTCATTAGAACTCTGATTACCATTCGGGCATGCACTGTCACTTGCATGTGGCTGCCCTCATATTATGAGTGTTTTTTAGGTTTAATTATTAATGTTTACGTGCCTCCTCCTCTGGACCACAGCACAGTACCTGCTGACCTCAGAGAGGGCTTTTCTGCTTCGGCGCAAGCCACTGTTAGGAAACAAACACACGAAACTCAGCCACTCATGTCCATGGGGCTCCTGTGTCCCAGGTGCACCAGCCTCCCTGTGAGCTCACTGTGTATTTGGGTTTGGTGCTCCGGAAGGCTTGGGGTGCAGCTCCCTCCAAGTGGCCCGTACAAGGATGGTGACATTTCACGAGCCCCATATTTTCTGGGTCTCAGGGCTGCCTGGCCTCCTGTGCTACCCAGGGTTGAGTCCCAGGCCTGGGAATCCACTGCTGATGTGACCCCTCTGTCTGAGTCCAACCGGTCCTCACTCCAGCACCACACCCTCCTTCTGGTCTGATCAGTTCACCAAGGTCACTAGGTATCTGCTCTTCGGTGGCTTCTGGAGGGTGTGGCACTGGAGAGATTCAGTTCTTCATATAAAATTAGTTTCTACGATGACTTATGATTGGTGGGCACGGACACAACATTCCTATGATGACGATAAATATTTATGGGGTTCTGGCCTTGCTTTCCCTCCTGGGACTGCAGTCTGTGGTCATGTTCTCTGCTTTATTTGGTTGCTGTAGAAGACTTCCCACCAGCCCAATTCTTACAGAGTTTTCAGGGTCATTCTGGGGACCTTGGGATCCGGGTTGCAGGTGCTCTCAAGCTCCCCGTGGTCCTCCAGCTGGGGCCTGGCTCGGTGGTAGACTTGGACTCTCCAGGATCCTCTAGATGCGGACCTGGCTTGGCGGTGGACTCAAGCCCCACTGGGTCCTAAAGCAGGGTAGTCATCATGGAGATCTTGCTTTTGTGCTCCACAC
>NW_004567165.1:180510-191863 GCF_000260355.1 Condylura cristata
TCTGCTGCCTTGGTTTTGCTGCCTGCTGGACAGGAGATATTGCTGGTTCACGGCCTCCCTGTTCACAGGGGAGCCAGGCTACATGCTCCCTTTCCCAACCATACGATGCTGTCGCTGTGATCTCTGAAATGGCAGGTTTCCTGCCCCCACCTGTGTGAACCTCACCTCTCTCAGTTTGGGTCAGCCGTTTGATCGATTCTACTGAACACTGGATCAGAGAGACAATTCAGGGTCTCTCTGTCCACCGCTCTGAGTGTCACCTGATTTCTCTAGGACATTGCTAAAACAAGAGGCAAAAGTTATTAATGCATATAGGGGGGGTATACTGGCCTACACACAGATGTAAAGTAGATAAAGCCCCCTCATGAGTGACTTTCTTGTTCAGGTTGTCATTTATGGTGTGACTCCGGGTTCCTGTTTCTGCAGTGGGAGGACATCCTGACACCAGCACAGTGATGTCTTTCCTGCTCTTTCTCTGTCAGTGCATCTTTCTCTGTCAGTGCATCTTTCTCTGTCAGTGCATCTTTCTCTGTCAGTGCCTCTCCTTGTGTTCTTCTCTAGACTGACATGGACATGTTGTATGATCCTTCAAGAATTTCCCAAATCCAATATATTTTATTTCTCTCTGTGTGTCACTTGTATTAACTTCTCCTGGATTCTATTCAATTTGAGCAATAATCACCAGGCTATACAAGTAATAATTGCTCATTAGAACTTTGATTATTGTTTGGACATAAACGCTGTGATTTCAGAGGCTCCCATCTTAATATGATAATTTTTATGGTTATTAATTATCGTGTATCTGTCTCCTCTTGTGTTCACCAGCAGTGACTCCTCCATCCCTGCTGACCTCAGAGAGGGCAGCTGCACTCTGTCTCCACCACTGTTGCGGAACACACAATGCTCAGCGTCACTTTTCTACAGGGTGCTGTTGCCCTCGTATAAAAGGCCACCGTGTGAGCTCACTGGGATTTGTGCGGGTACTTGGGAAGAGTTAGGGGTGCTTCCCTCCTGTCAGCCCATGCCAGGAATGCAGCCATCTCATGATCCCCATGTTCTCTGGCTCCATGGATCCCTGGACTTCAGAACTCCCTGCTCCATGGATAACTGAGGTCCACGCCTTGATGCCCCATGCCTCCCTGGCCCCTGTCTGCACCCAGCATCTCTCCACTTCCAGACCACAACCTGCTCCAGGGTGCTTCTGTTCCCCATGGTCACTATCTGGCTGCCCTTTTGGGGAATTCTGGAACCTGGGGTAGTAGATATCCATAGCCCTTGTTTTGCTGGATGTTGTTACTAGGACGCTGGTTTTTCCTGAGTGCTGGGCAGAAACCACATGATTGCTGGTTTATGTTCACTCTGCTGTGCTCTGTCCTTCCTGCCTTGCCTGGGGCTGCAGGGAGAGTTGAGTATTCTTATTTTTTTAGATGTGTTTCCACAAGTAACACTCCACTGCTACAGAAGCCGTGGCATCAGCTATGTCCCAGGGGTGTTTCAGTGTCATTCCACGGTGGCTGAGCAGCTGGCTGAAGGTGGTGGTCAGGCTTCCTTGGTGTAACTACAGCTGGGGAATTTGTAGTGTGCTGATCTCAAGTTTCTTGGGGACCTCTGTATGGGGTGCTGGCATGGACATGGAGATGATCCTGAGTTCCCAGAACCCCTGTAACTGGTGGGGTGTCATGCGGATGATCCTTTGCCCCTGGTGCTCCTGCAATTGTCAGGCTTGCATGAAGATTTTTCTCTATCCCCAGACCCCTGTATCTGGTGGCACTGCCCTCACCAGGGGGTCTCGGGGTCTTTCTGGAAGCGGGGAAGCTGGGCTGAGTGTGGTGTTTCTGCTCTCCCAGTGTAATTACAGCAGGGGGCAGGCTGGGAGGTAGTCTCAGGCACTCCATGTTCTCCAGCTTGGCTACTAGAAGGGAGGTGGCCTCAGGTACCTGGGAGACCTCTAGCTGGGACTGCCATGGGGATGCTCCTTTCTCCCTGGAGCCCCTGCAGCTGCCAGGATGGCATCAAGATGTCCCACTGTCCCCAGATTCCTTGTAGCTTCAGGCCTGGAACAGAGGTGATGCTGAGCTCCCAAGGATCTTGAACTTGGGGGCTGCATGGAGGAGGTCTCTCGCTCCCCAGGGTCCTCCAGCTGCACAGTTTGCATGAATGTGGTCTGTGCTCCCTACGGGTCCTCCAGCTGTGGGTCTGGCAGGGTTGTGGTCTTGTGCTCTGTGTTTTCCATGATGATGACGAGTGATCTTGTATGCCTTTTCATTTGTTGAAACACTTGGTCCACAGGACTGGGGATGATTTGATGAGTTTTCTTCCAAGAAACTTGGGGCTGAAGAGGACGCTCCCTGAAAGACCACCACCATTAGGCCAGTTGCAATTGCAGGCCCAGACTGCGCCGCCGCCCCTCCCACTCTCCTCTTACTTCCTGGAGCAGATGTCCATTAACCCCGGTGATGTAGTCGAATCTCAATCAGCCACTGCACTATTTCCCGATCATGCTTAGAGCCAGGAGTGAAATGCCATGTTCATGGCCATGTTTACGTGTTGTGGGAGGGCAGCTGAGGGACAGGCACCCCTTCCTCATGTTCACCCAGGGGTGGACAATGATGGTGCCAGTGTTGCCCCTTTCCTGGTGTCCTGTTCCATCACCTTCCTTAGAAGGTCCTTGCACTGGGTGGACTTGTGTTTGCACAAAGAAATGGGCGTTTAAAATTCAATTTCTGAGCTCCCAGATTTCTTCAACAGGAAGAACAGAGACCCTGTCACCATGCAATATCACAGGGCATTTAGGCCTCAGAAGTGGAAGGTGGGGCTGGTATAAGGGCAAGGAAAGGAGATTTCCAGGGCAGCATATTCAGGGGTGCCACACTGGACACTAATAGCTAAGTCCACCAGCTTCCTATTCTCTTAGTTCAGCAGCAAGTTGTGCGCTTCAGATGTCAGTGTGCAATACCCTTGGCTGGGCAGTATCTCAGCGCCAACAGGATCTGCCTGAACTTGCTCTAGGCTTCGCTCTCCTGCAGGCACTCCCTCTCCCATGGTTAGTCTGGCAGGTTGATGACCTCCACATACTCCATGAGTAGTAGCGACTGACACCTCACGTCCAAGATCATGAATAACCCGGGGTTTGTGTGATTGGCTGAGCCACTCCAGGCCGCCCACCTCCCGCAAGCACACGCGGTGCTCCTGCTGGGATTTCGCATGATCTTTACAGCCACATATGTGCTGGGGAGCTTGTGCAGGGAAGCTTGACCTTGGCGTGGGCGCCCTCCCCCAGTGTCCAGAGCACCTCGTAGTTTTTTTTATTTTAGTACACTTGGGAGTGCAGTGACTGAACACAGTGCCTGGCACTATAATCACTGCCCATGACTGTGCTAGCTGGGTCAGCTGTGCCTACTGAGCCAGGATGCTGCATTTAATAGGCCAACAGGACATGTGCACTAAACTCGCTGATTCGCATGGGCAACCGGGACAAGATGCTCCCTGCACATGACTTCTCAGTAGGTGAAGCAAGTCTGTGGGATGTTCTCTGTACTGCTGGGAACTGGCATCACCCTGGCTGGGAAGCCTGGTGTATACAGAAATGTCTTCTTTGGTTTCCTCGCTTCTTTCGGGGAGCTGCATGGATTGCTATTGCTTCTCTTGACATAATTCCTGTCAAAGAGGTCAAAGGGCCCAGGATAAGAATGATACAGGAAAGACCTCCAGTTGTCTCAGGTGGTGCTACTCTCCTGAGCCTGCTGCTTGAGGTGTCAGCTGCGTTGGTTTTGCCGCCTCCTGGCCAGGGGATGTTGCCAGCACACTGCACTCACCGTTCACAGGGGAGCCACGGCTTCTCGACCCCCTTCCCCAACCACAGGAGTGCTGACGCAGTGAACAATGAGACGACACGTTTCCTGATCCCACTCTGTGAACCTTAGCTCTCTTCAGTCCAGGGTCAGCCTTTTGGACCAATCCCACTGAGCTGCGGGTTGGAGAGAGCCCCGTATCTTTCTGCCCACCTCTCTATTGGGAAATGCTAAAACAACATGCAGACATTGCTGATGCACATTGGGGATATCCTAGACTTCACAGACATGTAAAGCAGAGAGAGCCCCCTCACGAGTGACTTTCTTCTTTAGGTTGTCACTTAGGGTGTGGCATGGGGCTCCTGTTTCTTCAGTGGGAGGGCATCCTTGACACCAGCAGCGTCAGTGGCCTTCCTGTCTCTTCTCTGACACCAGAGCAGTGCATCTTCTTTTAATCTTCTCTAGACTGATGTGAAAATATTGATGATCCTTCAAGAAATGTCGGGCCAAGTAGCTTTTTCTTTCTGTTGCATAGTCCCTTATGATATCTTGTCCTGTATTCTAGCCTACATGAGTAATAGTTTGATCGTACCAGTGAGAATTGCTCATTAGAACTTAGATTATTGTTTGGGAATACACTGTGGCTTTCATCTTCATATGAGTGTTTTTTTTTTTTCTGTTTTTAATTATTATTTGCCTGCCTCCTCCTCTAGCCTCCAGCAGTGACTTCTCAGCTCCTTCTAACCTCATAGAGGGCCTCTACACTCTGACTTGTGTCACTCTTGGGGAACAAACAAGCAAGTTTCAGTGGCTTGCTTCCATGGGGTTGTCTGGTCCGTGGTTCACCAAGTACCTTGTAGCTCACCGAGATTCAGTATGTGTGCTTGGGAAGACTTGTGGCGTGGCTCCTTCCTGGTAGCCCATTCAAGGAATGCAAATATTTTATGTTCCCTATGCTCTCTGGACATCAGGGGTCCCTGGACTCAGGGCTCCCAGTACAACTGCGCCTCTGGCTGTCTGTAATCCCCAGACATAGAACTCCATGGCTATCTGAGCCACAGGTCTTGGGTCTCCTGCTTTTTTGTCCCCTCTGTCTGGACCCAGGCCTTGTCCCCTGTTCAGGCCACACCCTCCCCTAGATCTGCTCCTCATTACAAGGTGGCTGCTCTTTGGAGGACTTCTGGATTTGCGTAAGGGTTTTTGCTATGATCCGAGTATTTTCGAAAGAAATTAAACACTCTTAGGCTAGTGTTAACTATTTATCCGGCTCTGGCCTTCCCACCTTGCCTGGAATTGAAGTGAGAGTCTAGACTAGATCTTCCGGATGTATGTGTCCTCTGGTTTTCATGCATTTATGAAGTGGTGTTTTTGCCAACAACTCCAAGATTCGGTCACAGTGTTGTCCTGGGTGGCTAGGGGAGTGGGAGGGACACGGTTGCCTTCTACTCTTGGCTTCCTCCATGTTATAGCTTGACATGGAGTTGATCTCTGGATCCTGCTGGGGGCCTGGTAAGGAAATGACCTTGTGCTCCCCAGAGTCATCCAGTTCTGGGTTGGACCTGAGGTGGTCTCACGTTACAGTGTCCTCTAGCTGGGTGCTGGTGCAAATGCCTTGTATTCCCCAAGGCCATGCAGTTCTGGGATGACACTGAGGTGGTCTCATGCTCCTGAGATTCTTCTAGCTGGGGACTGGCACGCTAGTGGTCTCATTTTCTGTGGCTCATCCAGGTGCAGGCTGCCACGGGGTATCTCTATGTTCCCTGAGTCCCTTTAGCTGCCGGTCTGTCCCAGACAGGCTCTCTTGTCCTCGTAGCCCCTGCCTCTGGCATGCTGGCTCACAGGTGACCTCAAGCACTCTGGGGCCCTCCAATTTGGACTGGCACGGAGGTGGTTGTGTTTCTCAGTTTCTCCAGCTGGATGCTGGATGAAGGTGCTCTACAGCCTGCGACTGGCCAGATTGGGGACAAAATTTCTCCTTTTTATCTTTTGAACAGCTGCTTCCACAGGAATCATGGGATAATTTGATGACTTTTCTTCAACAGTCATCCCTGGAAGCCCCTCACATTCAGGACCAGCAGCATCAAAGGGTTCCACCAAAATGGCAATTTGAGCCCCCCCCTCCTCACGCTTAATGGAGCAGAATTTAATATATCCCGTGAGATAGTCAAATGTCTGTTCAGTCTTCACTGTCCCCTTGGCCCTCTTAAGGCCAAACGTGACCAGTGCTAGGTCACGGCCAGTTTGCGGTGGGCCAAGTAGGACTACTTTAGGGACAGGCGTCCCTCCCTCGTGCTCACCCTTGGGTGGGCAATGATGCTGTTGATGTTGCCTCTCTTCAGGAATCCAGTTCCATCATCCCTCTTAGCAGTGTGTGGCACTGGAGGGGTAGGTGGTCAGGAGGAGAGTAATCCACTGGCTATGCTCCTGGAGCTTCCAGAGATTCTACCCAGGAATGGCAGAACACAGTCACCATAGAGAGGAAAATAGGACCGAGAATTCAGATGGCTTCAGTTGGGCGGGTGAGATGCTGTGGACTGTAAAGCTCAGTTTGGCCACTCCAGGCAGCTGCAACTCTTGCTGAGTGTCTGGCCAGAGCCCCACACCCCGAGCCTGAAGTCTGCCAGCTTTAGCTCATCTTCGTGGCCCAGAATTATATTCTCTGGCTTTTAGATCCAGGGTCGAGATGCCCTAAGGAAGGGAGTAACTGTGTGCTGGCAGGATCATCCAGTGAAGACTGAATTCCCCATTACTTCTGTGGAGAAAAAAAAAAAAAAAAACTCAGGAAACACATGAAATCCTGTGAGTGTGAAAACACTCTACACTGTGATTTTCTTTCTCGATGTGCAAACAGTTGGTGAAGGTTCATTTGCGAATGAGTCATAAAGAATGATATATATTAGTCATTTGAAGACTAATAAAACATGTTATAAACGTGATCTGAGGTGATCTCTTTCAATTTATAGTATTGCATTTGTAAATGTTAGTTGACTGGATTTAAGTGACTGTTCAGAATAAAAAGCAGGGTAAAATTGAGTGTGCATGCCTGGATTCCCTAAATATTCACTAGCAGTAAAGAAAGAATGTATTTTATAAATTCTTATTTATTTATTTGATAAATTCACATATCCTATGGCCAAAACAATGCCAACTATCCTCTGAGAAAAGCACTCTTACCCCAGCCTCGCCATAATACAGTCTTATTTTGAGCGGTGGTGAGGGAGAGAGCTAAGGCCTGGGTGCTGGCGCATAGGGGTGTACTCACCCATGGCGCATCGCAACATGGTGCATCTGTAGAAAGGTGAAAGATTGACAGATGATGAGGCAAATACCAAAAATCATTTGTATTTCTACAAGCGAGCAACAGGTGTTTCAAGATAAATCTTTAAACATAGGAAAATTTACAACCCAGTACCTGGAATAAATCAAAAGTGATTGGGCTCCTCTGTGAGACACTAATACTAATTAGAGAGACTCGCACAAAGCAATATCATGCTAATTGTCGAGAATGCTCAGTGCTGTATGTCACTATGGCCACCGATTAACTCTAGATTCATTGGCATCTCCGTCAGAAGGGTGCAGATGGACAGTACCCTAAATACACCAAGATAAAAATGTGAGTGTAATGTGGCGTCCAGCGGTGTCCATTCCAGAGTATGTGTGGGTCCACTCTGTCCACACAGACATACTCGGGCTACACCAGACCCCTCCACTGCCCACCGGCACTCTCTGCTTGGCAGATGGGGAGGGGCTGATGTACAACTATGGTTGTCTTTGCAGGAGAGGGTATAAGGAGGACCTCAGACCTCTTTGAATCAATCATTGCTTTTCATAAAATTTTGGCTGGACTGTGAAATTCTATATTTATGTAATTATATTTAAATGTTAAAATTAACAATGATTTAAGTATATATAAATAAATTTAAAATGCATAAAGTATATATAAATAAATTTAAAATGCAATTCAAAAGAAACCTGATTCCTGTGCAGAATTTCAGGGCAGAAACTGCACCCAGTCTTCCTGTATCCATACCTCTATTGAGCAGCTAGCAAAAACACATTTTCCTCCTTGTAAAATTAAATACTGCAGGCAAAATAACAAGCACTCTAAGTGACTACATTCCATCCAGAGTTTCCTGGTGATTTCACAAAAAAAAAAAAAAAAAACACAGCATGTAGAAGCCCTTTCTTCCATCTAACTTTAAAAAGCATCTTCCCCCCACACAGAGAGCATCCCTCACCATCGCACCTCCTGCTCTGGACCCCAGAAGTCACTCTTCAGCTCCTGCTGACCTCAGAGAGGGTCACTCCACTAGGCTCAGGCACTGTTAGGGAACAAACAATCAAACAAAGCTCAGTTACTCCCCTCCATGAGCTCATATTTCCCAGGGGCAACCACAAGCCTGGTGCTCACCGGTATTTGGGATGTTGCTTGGGAAAACTTGTGGTTAGGCACCCCCAGATGGCCAGTGCAAGGAATGTGGACATTTCCCAAGACCCACGCTCTCCTCTCTGGACATCAGGAGTCACTGGATTGCAGGTTTCCCTGGACATCTGTGCCCCTGGTCTCCAGTGATGCCAAGCATCTGAGTTTCATGTATTTGTGAGCACGAGGCCTGGGTGTCTCCTGATCTCTGGCCCCTCTGTCTGTACCCTCTCCTCCTCTCGAGGCACACACTCCTCCAGGCTTGCTTGCTTTCACCAGGTCACTAGGTGGCTTCACCTCGGGGGCAGAGACAACATGCTCGTAGGATGATGTTCCATACACGCTGAGCTCTGGTCTTGCCTCCTTGCCTGGGAGTACAGGGAGAGTCTAGAGACTTCATGTTTTGATTATGTACAGCTCTTTCCTGTGGAATCACTGCATTTCTCCAGATAAGGAGGCGCCAGCCATGTCTTGAAGATTTCACAGTCATCTTAGGGGCCTGGGGCGCTTGGCTGGAGGTTTTGTCTCTGTTCTCCTCAAGCCCCTCCACCTGTGGGGCTGGCTTGTTTGTGTCCATGTTCTCCAGAGTGGCCTCGAGCTGGGGGGCAGGCATGGGGTTGGATTTGTGCTCCTGGGGGTCCCATAGCTGGGTAGCTGGCACAGAGGTGGTTCTGAGCACATGGGGGTCCTCAAGCTGAGGGATTCTCACTGAGGTGGACTCATGGTCACAGGGGACCTTCAGCTGATGGGCTGGCATGGAGGTGGTCTCAGGCTCCTCATTGTTCTGCAGGTTTGCTGAGGCCAAGGATGTTGTCTCAGGCTTCCCCGGGTCTTCCAGAATGGTGCCTCGTAAGGAGGTGGTCTCAGGCTCTCCAAAGCTCTCTAGCTGGGTGGCTGGCACAGAGGTGGTCTTGGGATGCCCAGGGTCCTCTACCTGGGAAGATGGCAATGAGGTGGTCTTGGGCTCCCGTGGAACCTCCAGCTTGGAAGCTGCCATGGAGTCTGTATTGTGCTCCCAGAAGTCCTTTAGCTGTGCCTCTTGCAAGGAGGTAGTCTCGGGCTGCCCAGGATTCTCCAGGTGAGCAGCTGGCATGGAGTTGGTCTCAGGGTCCACAGGGTCATTACGTTGAGCATCTGGCAAGAAGGTAGTCTCATACGCCCTGGGGTACTTTAGTTGGGTGGTTAACACAGAGGTGGTCTCAGGATCCCCGTGTCCTCCAGATGACAGACCGGTACAGACATAATCTGGTGATACATGCGGACTTCCAGTTGGGGGACTGGAATAGAGGGGGTCTTCTGCTCTGGTTTGGACACAACACTGCTTAATGATTCTATGTCGCTTTCATTATGTTGGAAGCTCTGTGTCCACTGGACAAAGGGGATACCTTCAAGATCATTCCCATAATCTTGGAGCTGAAAGATGTACCAGCATGGTCTGAACCAGCGGGATGGGAGGGCTCCCCCAAGATAGCATATTCCTGCCCTTCCTCTTCCTTCTTTTGTTTTTTGGAGCAGAGTATTAAATAGGTACCCATTATATCGTCATATCTCTGCCCAGCCACCGCACTGTGCACCTGATCCCTCTGAAAGCCGAGAGAGACCATGGCATTAATCATGGCTGGTCAAGGTGGTCACGGGAGGGCTCGCTAAGGGGCAGGAGACCTTTCGTCATGTTCACCCAGGGGTGGGCAATGATGGTGTCAATGTTACCCCTTTTCCTGGGGTCAAGCTCCATCAGCTTCCTTAATAGTTCCTGGCACTGTGTGGACAGGTAGTAGGGCATGTGAAAATAGCCACTTACTACTTGCTCCCCGAGCTCACAGATATCCTTCCCCACGAAGGGCAGCGACCCTGTCACCATGCGATACAAGATGACACCAAGGCTCCATATGTCTACACCAGTGCCTTTGTAAGGCCGTTGAAGGTAGATCTCGGGGGCGCAGTATTCTGGGGTGCTGCAGTGTGATCTGAGCATCTGGTCGGTGCACTGTACACTGAGCCCGAAGTCCGCCAGCTTAATGTTCCCTTGCCGGTCTAATAACAGGTTCTCGAGCTTCAGATCCCAGTGTGTTATGCCCTTGCCATGGCATTAACTGACTTGCAGACAGGATCTGCTGGAACTTGCCCCGGGCTTCACTCTCCAGCAGGTGCCCATGTTCCTGCAGGTAGTCAAACAGGTTACCGCGCTCCATATACTCCATGACTAGCATCAGCTTGTCCCCCTCGTCCATGACCTGGAACAGCTGGATAACGTGAGGGTGGCTGAGCCCCTTCAGGATGTGCACCTCTGGGTACAGCGACACATGTTGCTCATGCCTGGGGTTTGTGATGACTTTAATAGCCACCTCCATGCCGGTGAGCTTGTGCAGGGCCAGCTTGACCGTTGCCTGGGTGCCCTCCCCCAGCGTGCGGAGCAAATTATAGTTATTAGGTGCAATGTACTTTCCAATGTGGAACATGGCGATGGGCGCTGTCCTCTCTAAGCTCACTGGCTCTGACTGGTAGCTGTGCTACTTGGTTAACAAAAACTACTCACTGAACTAACAATATGCTACCACGGCTAACTCAATTGCACCGTAATACTAACTATACCACACTTACAAGTGATGCTAATGCTTACTAAAGAATAATAGGAATAATAATGCCAACTAAATATTAATACCAACTAATATTAAATCAATACACCCACATCTAAATGAATACTACAATCAATAAAATAAAAATATATAAAATTTAAACTCAAGAATAAACAAAACAATTAGAAACTCGATCTAAATTTAAAAACAAAACAAACATACCAAACAAAACATAACAAAATATACAAAACATACATACTAAATAAAGACAAAATGAGTAAACAGTAATAAAACAAGAAACAATTAGAAACTAAAACTAAAATAAAAAAATAGACAAACAATAAAGGGGGTGAAGAACACATGAGAAAAGAATAACACGGGAGAAAGGGGGTGTCCCCCAAAAAGACATAATTAAAAGTTAAAAATGAAATAATAATAAAGCAAAACTCCAACAATTAAACTAATATAGTAAATGTATAGGGATTAAAAATAATATAGGGCAAAAATTTAAAAAAAAATCAGGTAAACAAAAATAAAATAAAATAAATAAACCAACAAATCAA